>NC_091155.1:43580551-43880551 GCF_040958095.1 Procambarus clarkii
AAAAAGTAAGATTAATAATTCTAACACGAATTTTCTCAATCTTTCGTACATTACGCTTCACTGTTGGAGGTAAATCAAAAATTAATTCTCCAAAATTCATTTTTATTTCTAGTCTGACGCGACACGGGCGCGTTTCGTAAAACTTATTACATTTTCAAAGACTTTAGTTCACAAATACACAACTGAATAGAACTTACGTATCTCCGATTTTATATCTACATTTGAGTGAGGTGGGAGGGGTGATGTGGCATTAACACAAGACAGAACAAGAGGGGATATTAATAGGGTATTAAAAGTATCAACACAAGACAGAACACAAACAATGGGTATTGAATAGAAGTGTTTGTAGAAAGCCTATTGGTCCATATTTCTTGATGCTTCTATATTGGAGCGGAGTCTTGAGGTGGGTAGAATATAGTTGTGCAATAATTGGCTGTTGATTGCTGGTGTTGACTTCTTGATGTGTAGTGCCTCGCAAACGTCAAGCCGCCTGCTATCGCTGTATCTATCGATGATTTCTGTGTTGTTTACTAGGATTTCTCTGGCGATGGTTTGGTTGTGGGAAGAGATTATATGTTCCTTAATGGAGCCCTGTTGCTTATGCATCGTTAAACGCCTAGAAAGAGATGTTGTTATCTTGCCTATATACTGGGTTTTTTGGAGCTTACAGTCCCCAAGTGGGCATTTGAAGGCATAGACGACGTTAGTCTCTTTTAAAGCGTTCTGTTTTGTGTCTGGAGAGTTTCTCATGAGTAGGCTGGCCGTTTTTCTGGTTTTATAGTAAATCGTCAGTTGTATCCTCTGATTTTTGTCTGTAGGGATAACGTTTCTATTAACAATATCTTTCAGGACCCTTTCCTCCGTTTTATGAGCTGTGGAAAAGAAGTTCCTGTAAAATAGTCTAATAGGGGGTATAGAAGTTGTCTCTTCAGAGGCAGGTCCTAGTCAATAACGGCTTCTCCAATGGTTTCGTCGAAGACATCATAAGAAGGAAAGTGAAAAGCCATGCAACCTCTGAAGAGACAACTAACACAACACCTATAGTGAGCGCGCGCAAAGGCGCGCACACACAAACACACATTTCTTTCTTTATTATGCACCCCATACCCATCCCGTGGGCGGTGGTGTAATGGATTACAGAGGCACATAATCGGTTCAGGAACTGAACCCTCTAGTTCGTTTAGCTAAGCAAATAACAATGTTTGACGCTAGTTACAAAATTATTAATGTTGTATACAAATGTACACACACTCATACATACATGTACATATATATATATATATATATATATATATATATATATATATATATATATATATATATATATATATATATATATACAAATGTACACACACTCATACATACATGTACACATATATATATATATATATATATATATATATATATATATATATATATATATATATATATATATATATATATATATTTATATATATATATATATATATATATATATATATAATATATATATATATATATATATATATATATATATATATACAAATGTATATACAAATGTACACACACTCATACATACATGTACATATATATATATATATATATATATATATATATATATATATATATATATATATATATATATATATATATATATATATATATATATATATATATATATATATATATATATATATATATATATATATATGTACATGTATGTATGAGTGTGTGTACATTTGTATACAACATTAATAATTTTGTAACTAGCGTCAAACATTGTTATTTGCTTAGCTAAACGAACTAGAGGGTTCAGTTCCTGAACCGATTATGTGCCTCTGTAATCCATTACACCACCGCCCACGGGATGGGTATGGGGTGCATAATAAAGAAAGAAATGTGTGTTTGTGTGTGCGCGCCTTTGCGCGCGCTCACTATGTAAGTTTGTGACAACAAATTCATTCTCATATTGTTTAAGTAATTGTAAAATATATATTGAAATTGCATAATACGGTTATTGACATTCAATAATAGTAAGATAAAGCAATGAGGACCAAATGGGAGACCAGTGATCAGATGAAGATTACAGACTCAAGGGTAGCCTTCTCTTCTTGTATATAAATGAAAAAATAAATTCGTTTGTTTAATTCTAATGCTTGTAGGCGAGAACAATTGTGAACGCCAGCTAGCGCACAAGTACATGAGCGCCCAAAACACTTTAACACAAAAGACATGTACAGACAGGCGAGTGGCTTCTAAATTCGTTTTTATTGATTAATATTACATATTAGGCGCTTACCTATAATAGTTATCATTTTATACAGGTATAACTTTCACATAATAAATATAAAAGGAGTTTATCCAAAAACTGACAGAAGTGTTGTGTTTTGTGCGTTGTATCGTGTTTGTGGGCATTCAGGTGTGTTGTGTTTACGCTGGCGGGCGGCGTCCTTACCAACTCCGGATTATGTCTATTACATCACTAAACTTCATTTAATAACTATATGCCTGTTAAATAGAAGATTTTAATTGTTAATAGCATTATATTGTCGTTTTAATATGGAACACGCACACATATGCGAAACGTCGAAAGCTGGTTTCCGAAGTAGTAAAAATATTAGTGTGCGATGTTGTCAATGTACGGAGTGTCTTGTATCCAAACGGGGGACTATCCAAACTTTGAGGAACATTTAAGTGATAAGTTTACATTTATTCAGTAAAAAATGGCAAATATACCTCAGTTTCCTGCATTTGATCCTGACTGTGACCAGACAATCCTGTCACAGAGGTGGATCAAATGGCTTAAAAGGTTTGAAAATTTGTTGATAGTTTCTGACATCAAAAGTGCTGAAAGAAAGCGTGCCTTTCTACTTCATTATGCAGGTGATAGAGTTTGTGACATCTTTGACACACTGAAAGACACTAGTGGTGCCAAAGATTATGACACTGCCAAAGCCAAACTAACAGAGCATTTCAAACCAAGACAAAATACTGCCATGGAAATTATGCATTTCAGGAGAGCAAAACAACTCTCTATTGAAACCGTTGATCAATACCACACACGTCTGCATGGTTTAGCAGCCCATTGTGAGTTTGCTGATGTTGACAAAAAAATCAAACAGCAAATAATTACAATACAATACAATACAATACAATACAATTTTATTTAGGTAAGGTACATACATACAATAAATATTTACAAGGATTGTTTAACTTATAGGTATAGCTAGTACATACAATGCCTAAAGCCACTATTACGCAAAGCGTTTCGGGCATGATAAACTTAAATGACAAGCTTAATACTAATTGAGCATAATGAGTAGAATGAAAACAAGAAATTAAAACATAGATGAAAAAGCAGCACAAATACAATTATGTCGACAAACAGCGCTCTTTAAGGAAAAAAACAGACATTGGTTGACAATAGAAGGGTAAGGTAGGTTACAGGGAATTTATTAGGTATAGCTTCGCTTTTAACTTAAACTGGTTGAGAGAGGTACAGTCTTTAACATGGTTGGGAAGGTCATTCCACATTCTGGGCCCCTTGATTTGTAGAGCATTTCTAGTTTGATTAAGTCGTACTCTAGGAATATCAAAACTGTATTTATTTCTGGTGTGATGCTCATGGGTTCTGATACAACCTTCTATGAAGCTTTTGAGATCAGGATTGGCATTATAGTTTAGCGTTTTATATATGTATAATACACATGAGAGAATGTGCAGTGACTTAATGTCTAACATATTCAGAGATTTAAGTAGGGGTACCGAGTGATGTCTGGGGCCAGAATTGGATATTGTCCTAATAGCAGCTTTGTGTTGAGTAATTAGAGGACGTAAGTGATTTTGGGTAGTAGAGCCCCAAGCACAAATACCATAGTTGAGATATGGATAGATAAGGGAGTAATAGAGAGTCACCAGGGCAGGGCGTGGTACATAATATCTGATCTTAGAAAGAATGCCCACAGTTTTTGAAACTTTTTTTGATATGTTTAGAATGTGTCCCTGGAAATTAAGCTTGTGGTCAATGAGAATGCCAAGGAATTTGCCATCTAATTTGTTACAAATTAGAGGATTTCTTGCCAAACAGAATATAAAAGGTTTTGTCAATGTTAAGGGTGAGTTTGTTGGCAGTTAGCCACAGATGGACTTTATTTAGCTCAGTATTTACTGTGGCATTTAGAGCAAGGGGATCAGGACTGGAGTAAATGAAGGTTGTGTCGTCAGCAAATAGATTTGGTTTGAGGTGTTGGGAGGCATTTGGAAAGTCATTAATGTAGATGAGAAAGAGGAGAGGGCCAAGTATGCTGCCCTGGGGAACACCAATGTTGATGGGTAGGGTGGGAGAAATTGAATTATTCACAGAAACATATTGGAGCCTGTCAGTAAGGTAGGATTTGAGGTATTGTAGGGAGTGTCCTCTGACTCCATAATGATGTAATTTAAGAAGAAGGTTTTGGTGGTTGACAGTGTCAAAAGCTTTACGCAGGTCCACAAACAACCCAATAGAGAACTCATTTTTATCAAGAGCTGTATGAATCGAGTTAAGCATACTAATAAGTGCATCATTAGTGCTTTTTTTGGGTCTGAAGCCATATTGGCAAGGGCTAAGTATATTGAGTTTGGCTAGATATGAGTAAAGCTGCTTATAGATTAGTTTTTCAAAAATTTTTGACAAGTTTGGCAGGATAGATATAGGTCTGTAGTTGTTAACATCTGTGAGATTACCACATTTGTGGACAGGCGTTACTCTCGCTTTTTTTAGAATATCTGGGAAGGTTTGGAGTTCAAGTGACTTGTTGAAGAGCAAAGCAATAGCAGGGGCTAAAGATCTGGAGGCTTTTTTGTAAATTAAAGTTGGTATCTCCTCAAGGGCACCAGACTTGGTTTTAAGGGAAAGGATTATCTCATTGATGTCAGTGGAATTAATAGGCTTTAGATACAGAGACTGTGGATAGTTACCTGAAAGATAGTCATTAATGTCTGTACTGGAAGATGGAATTAAAAATTAAATTAAGAATTAAAACATGCACATCTACACGTCTTCGTCGAAGAGCTCTAGAACTTGTTGATGATGACAGTTCTCTTACCAAGATACTGGATATTGCTCGTCGAATGGAAGATGCTGCACGTGATGCTCGTGTCATGGAGTGCAGTGCCAATAACGGTTCTGCCACTGTTACTAACAGTGATGAGGTACGTAAGGTTCAGGGAGGACATCGTAATCAAAGAAGTTATCATGCCAAACCTAACAGTAAATTGAGCCGAGAGCCACATCACAACTGGGGTCATGGAACAAGACTCAAGCAGTCACAACGACCCACATCAGAGGGTGTCAACAACAAATGTTACAAATGTGGAGGAGACTACCCATACCAAGATAATGTTTGTCCTGCTCAAGGTAAGAAGTGCTATGAGTGTGGAAAACTAGGTCATTTTGGTGCTATGTGTCGTTCCGCACTCAAGAAACCACAGTCTATGAATAAAAGCACTGTACGAGGATCAGGTCATAGGGGTCGAGGTGGTAAACACAATATTGCACCTTATATCCAGAATGTTAATAATGTACAAGACAACATTTCATTACAACCAGTCTCAGATGACAGTGAATGTGATTATACTTATGGAGTACAATCAGTCACAGAATGGAATGATCTTCCAAACAACCCAGAGACATGTGTATACATTGCTGGTATTTGTCTCAAAGTTCTCATTGACACTGGATCAAACATTGACACCATTGCTGAGTGCCACTATAAAAAAATTAAAAAACAGTTCCCAAAGCTTGAGAACTATAATGGCAAAGTCACTGCCTATGCTTCAAAGGTAGCCTTGCCAGTGATTGGAACTTTCACTGCAGAGATTAAGTCAAAGAATGCAATGCTCATTACTACATTCCATGTTGTTAGGAATGCAAAGGAGTCTTTACTCAGTTACAAGACTTCAACCAAATTGGGGCTACTTCAGCTTTCTAATGCTGTAGCAGTGGAATCTGCAAACAATGTTGATGGTATTGTTGCTGAATTTTCTGATCGATTTAAATCCATAGGTTGTTATACTGATAGCAAAGTACATCTGCATATCAACCCAGATGTAATTCCAGTTGCCCAACCACATCGCCGACAACCATTCCATACTCGCAAGAAAGTCGATGCCGAACTGGATAGGCTGATCGACCTAGATATCATTGAACCAGTAACAGGCCCAACACCATGAGTAAGCCCAATTGTCACTCCACCAAAGCCAAAGAATCCAGATGAGATACGCATTTACAATACAATACAATACAATACAATTTTATTTAGGTAAGGTACATACATACAATAAATATTTACAAGGATTGTTTAACTTATAGGTATAGCTAGTACATACAATGCCTAAAGCCACTATTACGCAAAGCGTTTCGGGCATGATAAACTTAAATGACAAGCTTAATACTAATTGAGTAGAATGAAAACAAGAAATGAAAACATAGATGAAAAAGCAGCACAAATACAATTATGTCGACAAACAGCGCTCTTTAAAGAAAAAAAAAAAAAAAAAAAAAAAAAAAAACAGACATTGGTTGACAATAGAAGGGTAAGGTAGGTTACAGGGAATTTATTAGGTATAGCTTCGCTTTTAACTTAAACTGGTTGAGAGAGGTACAGTCTTTAACATGGTTGGGAAGGTCATTCCACATTCTGGGCCCCTTGATTTGTAGAGCATTTCTAGTTTGATTAAGTCGTACTCTAGGAATATCAAAACTGTATTTATTTCTGGTGTGATGCTCATGGGTTCTGATACAACCTTCTATGAAGCTTTTGAGATCAGGATTGGCATTATAGTTTAGCGTTTTATATATGTATAGTACACATGAGAGAATGTGCAGTGACGTAATGTCTAACATATTCAGAGATTTAAGTAGGGGTACCGAGTGATGTCTGGGGCCAGAATTGGATATTGTCCTAATAGCAGCTTTGTGTTGAGTAATTAGAGGACGTAAGTGATTTTGGGTAGTAGAGCCCCAAGCACAAATACCATAGTTGAGATATGGATAGATAAGGGAGTAATAGAGAGTCACCAGGGCAGGGCGTGGTACATAATATCTGATCTTAGAAAGAATGCCCACAGTTTTTGAAACTTTTTTTGATATGTTTAGAATGTGTCCCTGGAAATTAAGCTTGTGGTCAATGAGAATGCCAAGGAATTTGCCATCTAATTTGTTACAAATTTGGGTATTGTTTATTTTGAGATTTATTTGATTAGAGGATTTATTGCCAAACAGAATATAAAAGGTTTTGTCAATGTTAAGGGTGAGTTTGTTGGCAGTTAGCCACAGATGGACTTTATTTAGCTCAGTATTTACTGTGGCATTTAGAGCAAGGGGATCAGGACTGGAGTAAATGAAGGTTGTGTCGTCAGCAAATAGAATTGGTTTGAGGTGTTGGGAGGCATTTGGAAGGTCATTAATGTAGATGAGAAAGAGGAGAGGGCCAAGTATGCTGCCCTGGGGAACACCAATGTTGATGGGTAGGGTGGGAGAAATTGAATTATTCACAGAAACATATTGGAGCCTGTCAGTAAGGTAGGATTTGAGGTATTGTAGGGAGTGTCCTCTGACTCCATAATGATGTAATTTAAGAAGAAGGTTTTGGTGGTTGACAGTGTCAAAAGCTTTACGCAGGTCCACAAACAACCCAACAGAGAACTCATTTTTATCAAGAGCTGTATGAATCGAGTTAAGCATACTAATAAGTGCATCATTAGTGCTTTTTTGGGGTCTGAAGCCATATTGGCAAGGGCTAAGTATATTGAGTTTGGCTAGATATGAGTAAAGCTGCTTATAGATTAGTTTTTCAAAAATTTTTGACAAGTTTGGCAGGATAGATATAGGTCTGTAGTTGTTAACATCTGTGAGATTACCACATTTGTGGACAGGCGTTACTCTCGCTTTTTTTAGAATATCTGGGAAGGTTTGGAGTTCAAGTGACTTGTTGAAGAGCAAAGCAATAGCAGGGGCTAAAGATCTGGAGGCTTTTTTGTAAATTAAAGTTGGTATCTCCTCAAGGGCACCAGACTTGGTTTTAAGGGAAAGGATTATCTCATTGACGTCAGTGGAATTAATAGGCTTTAGATACAGAGACTGTGGATAGTTACCTGAAAGATAGTCATTAATGTCTGTACTGGAAGATGGAATTAAAAATTAAATTAAGAATTAAAACATGCACATCTACACGTCTTCGTCGAAGAGCTCTAGAACTTGTTGATGATGACAGTTCTCTTACCAAGATACTGGATATTGCTCGTCGAATGGAAGATGCTGCACGTGATGCTCGTGTCATGGAGTGCAGTGCCAATAACGGTTCTGCCACTATTACTAACAGTGATGAGGTACGTAAGGTTCAGGGAGGACATCGTAATCAAAGAAGTTATCATGCCAAACCTAACAGTAAATTGAGCCGAGAGCCACATCACAACTGGGGTCATGGAACAAGACTCAAGCAGTCACAACGACCCACATCAGAGGGTGTCAACAACAAATGTTACAATTGTGGAGGAGACTACCCACACCAAGATAATGTTTGTCCTGCTCAAGGTAAGAAGTGCTATGAGTGTGGAAAACTAGGTCATTTTGGTGCTATGTGTCGTTCCGCACTCAAGAAACCACAGTCTATGAATAAAAGCACTGTACGAGGATCAGGTCATAGGGGTCGAGGTGGTAAACACAATATTGCACCTCATATCCAGAATGTTAATAATGTACAAGACAACATTTCATTACAACCAGTCTCAGATGACAGTGAATGTGATTATACTTATGGAGTACAATCAGTCACAGAATGGAATGATCTTCCAAACAACCCAGAGACATGTGTATACATTGCTGGTATTTGTCTCAAAGTTCTCATTGACACTGGATCAAACATTGACACCATTGCTGAGTGCCACTATAAAAAAATTAAAAAGCAGTTCCCAAAGCTTGAGAACTATAATGGCAAAGTCACTGCCTATGCTTCAAAGGTAGCCTTGCCAGTGATTAAGTCAAAGAATGCAATGCTCATTACTACATTCCATGTTGTTAGGAATGCAAAGGAGTCTTTACTCAGTTACAAGACTTCAACCAAATTGGGGCTACTTCAGCTTTCTAATGCTGTAGCAGTGGAATCTGCAAACAATGTTGATGGTATTGTTGCTGAATTTTCTGATCGATTTAAATCCATAGGTTGTTATACTGATAGCAAAGTACATCTGCATATCAACCCAGATGTAATTCCAGTTGCCCAACCACATCGCCGACAACCATTCCATACTCGCAAGAAAGTCGATGCCGAACTGGATAGGCTGATCGACCTAGATATCATTGAACCAGTAACAGGCCCAACACCATGAGTAAGCCCAATTGTCACTCCACCAAAGCCAAAGAATCCAGATGAGATACGCATTTACAATACAATACAATACAATACAATTTTATTTAGGTAAGGTACATACATACAATAAATATTTACAAGGATTGTTTAACTTATAGGTATAGCTAGTACATACAATGCCTAAAGCCACTATTACGCAAAGCGTTTCGGGCATGATAAACTTAAATGACAAGCTTAATACTAATTGAGTAGAATGAAAACAAGAAATGAAAACATAGATGAAAAAGCAGCACAAATACAATTATGTCGACAAACAGCGCTCTTTAAAGAAAAAAAAAAAAAAAAAAAAAAAAAAACAGACATTGGTTGACAATAGAAGGGTAAGGTAGGTTACAGGGAATTTATTAGGTATAGCTTCGCTTTTAACTTAAACTGGTTGAGAGAGATACAGTCTTTAACATGGTTGGGAAGGTCATTCCACATTCTGGGCCCCTTGATTTGTAGAGCATTTCTAGTTTGATTAAGTCGTACTCTAGGAATATCAAAACTATTTATTTCTGGTGTGATGCTCATGGGTTCTGATACAACCTTGTATGAAGCTTTTGAGATCAGGATTGGCATTATAGTTTAGCGTTTTATATATGTATAATACACATGAGAGAATGTGCAGTGACTTAATGTCTAACATATTCAGAGATTTAAGTAGGGGTACCGAGTGATGTCTGGGGCCAGAATTGGATATTGTCCTAATAGCAGCTTTGTGTTGAGTAATTAGAGGACGTAATTGATTTTGGGTAGTAGAGCCCCAAGCACAAATACCATAGTTGAGATATGGATAGATAAGGGAGTAATAGAGAGTCACCAGGGCAGGGCGTGGTACATAATATCTGATCTTAGAAAGAATGCCCACAGTTTTTGAAACTTTTTTTGATATGTTTAGAATGTGTCCCTGGAAATTAAGCTTGTGGTCAATGAGAATGCCAAGGAATTTGCCATCTAATTTGTTACAAATTTGGGTATTGTTTATTTTGAGATTTATTTGATTAGAGGATTTATTGCCAAACAGAATATAAAAGGTTTTGTCAATGTTAAGGGTGAGTTTGTTGGCAGTTAGCCACAGATGGACTTTATTTAGCTCAGTATTTACTGTGGCATTTAGAGCAAGGGGATCAGGACTGGAGTAAATGAAGGTTGTGTCGTCAGCAAATAGAATTGGTTTGAGGTGTTGGGAGGCATTTGGAAGGTCATTAATGTAGATGAGAAAGAGGAGAGGGCCAAGTATGCTGCCCTGGGGAACACCAATGTTGATGGGTAGGGTGGGAGAAATTGAATTATTCACAGAAACATATTGGAGCCTGTCAGTAAGGTAGGATTTGAGGTATTGTAGGGAGTGTCCTCTGACTCCATAATGATGTAATTTAAGAAGAAGGTTTTGGTGGTTGACAGTGTCAAAAGCTTTACGCAGGTCCACAAACAACCCAACAGAGAACTCATTTTATCAAGAGCTGTATGAATCGAGTTAAGCATACTAATAAGTGCATCATTAGTGCTTTTTTGGGGTCTGAAGCCATATTGGCAAGGGCTAAGTATATTGAGTTTGGCTAGATATGAGTAAAGCTGCTTATAGATTAGTTTTTCAAAATTTTTTGACAAGTTTGGCAGGATAGATATAGGTCTGTAGTTGTTAACATCTGTGAGATTGCCACATTTGTGGACAGGCGTTACTCTCGCTTTTTTTTAGAATATCTGGGAAGGTTTGGAGTTCAAGTGACTTGTTGAAGAGCAAAGCAATAGCAGGGGCTAAAGATCTGGAGGCTTTTTTGTAAATTAAAGTTGGTATCTCCTCAAGGGCACCAGACTTGGTTTTAAGGGAAAGGATTATCTCATTGACGTCAGTGGAATTAATAGGCTTTAGATACAGAAACTGTGGATAGTTACCTGAAAGATAGTCATTAATGTCTGTACTGGAAGATGGAATTAAAAATTAAATTAAGAATTAAAACATGCACATCTACACGTCTTCGTCGAAGAGCTCTAGAACTTGTTGATGATGACAGTTCTCTTACCAAGATACTGGATATTGCTCGTCGAATGGAAGATGCTGCACGTGATGCTCGTGTCATGGAGTGCAGTGCCAATAACGGTTCTGCCACTGTTACTAACAGTGATGAGGTACGTAAGGTTCAGGGAGGACATCGTAATCAAAGAAGTTATCATGCCAAACCTAACAGTAAATTGAGCCGAGAGCCACATCACAACTGGGGTCATGGAACAAGACTCAAGCAGTCACAACGACCCACATCAGAGGGTGTCAACAACAAATGTTACAATTGTGGAGGAGACTACCCACACCAAGATAATGTTTGTCCTGCTCAAGGTAAGAAGTGCTATGAGTGTGGAAAACTAGGTCATTTTGGTGCTATGTGTCGTTCCGCACTCAAGAAACCACAGTCTATGAATAAAAGCACTGTACGAGGATCAGGTCATAGGGGTCGAGGTGGTAAACACAATATTGCACCTCATATCCAGAATGTTAATAATGTACAAGACAACATTTCATTACAACCAGTCTCAGATGACAGTGAATGTGATTATACTTATGGAGTACAATCAGTCACAGAATGGAATGATCTTCCAAACAACCCAGAGACATGTGTATACATTGCTGGTATTTGTCTCAAAGTTCTCATTGACACTGGATCAAACATTGACACCATTGCTGAGTGCCACTATAAAAAAATTAAAAAGCAGTTCCCAAAGCTTGAGAACTATAATGGCAAAGTCACTGCCTATGCTTCAAAGGTAGCCTTGCCAGTGATTGGAACTTTCACTGCAGAGATTAAGTCAAAGAATGCAATGCTCATTACTACATTCCATGTTGTTAGGAATGCAAAGGAGTCTTTACTCAGTTACAAGACTTCAACCAAATTGGGGCTACTTCAGCTTTCTAATGCTGTAGCAGTGGAATCTGCAAACAATGTTGATGGTATTGTTGCTGAATTTTCTGATCGATTTAAATCCATAGGTTGTTATACTGATAGCAAAGTACATCTGCATATCAACCCAGATGTAATTCCAGTTGCCCAACCACATCGCCGACAACCATTCCATACTCGCAAGAAAGTCGATGCCGAACTGGATAGGCTGATCGACCTAGATATCATTGAACCAGTAACAGGCCCAACACCATGAGTAAGCCCAATTGTCACTCCACCAAAGCCAAAGAATCCAGATGAGATACGCATTTACAATACAATACAATACAATACAATTTTATTTAGGTAAGGTACATACATACAATAAATATTTACAAGGATTGTTTAACTTATAGGTATAGCTAGTACATACAATGCCTAAAGCCACTATTACGCAAAGCGTTTCGGGCATGATAAACTTAAATGACAAGCTTAATACTAATTGAGTAGAATGAAAACAAGAAATGAAAACATAGATGAAAAAGCAGCACAAATACAATTATGTCGACAAACAGCGCTCTTTAAAGAAAAAAAAAAAAAAAAAAAAAAAAAACAGACATTGGTTGACAATAGAAGGGTAAGGTAGGTTACAGGGAATTTATTAGGTATAGCTTCGCTTTTAACTTAAACTGGTTGAGAGAGATACAGTCTTTAACATGGTTGGGAAGGTCATTCCACATTCTGGGCCCCTTGATTTGTAGAGCATTTCTAGTTTGATTAAGTCGTACTCTAGGAATATCAAAACTATTTATTTCTGGTGTGATGCTCATGGGTTCTGATACAACCTTGTATGAAGCTTTTGAGATCAGGATTGGCATTATAGTTTAGCGTTTTATATATGTATAATACACATGAGAGAATGTGCAGTGACTTAATGTCTAACATATTCAGAGATTTAAGTAGGGGTACCGAGTGATGTCTGGGGCCAGAATTGGATATTGTCCTAATAGCAGCTTTGTGTTGAGTAATTAGAGGACGAAAGTGATTTTGGGTAGTAGAGCCCCAAGCACAAATACCATAGTTGAGATATGGATAGATAAGGGAGTAATAGAGAGTCACCAGGGCAGGGCGTGGTACATAATATCTGATCTTAGAAAGAATGCCCACAGTTTTTGAAACTTTTTTTGATATGTTTAGAATGTGTCCCTGGAAATTAAGCTTGTGGTCAATGAGAATGCCAAGGAATTTGCCATCTAATTTGTTACAAATTTGGGTATTGTTTATTTTGAGATTTATTTGATTAGAGGATTTATTGCCAAACAGAATATAAAAGGTTTTGTCAATGTTAAGGGTGAGTTTGTTGGCAGTTAGCCACAGATGGACTTTATTTAGCTCAGTATTTACTGTGGCATTTAGAGCAAGCGGATCAGGACTGGAGTAAATGAAGGTTGTGTCGTCAGCAAATAGAATTGGTTTGAGGTGTTGGGAGGCATTTGGAAGGTCATTAATGTAGATGAGAAAGAGTAGAGGGCCAAGTATGCTGCCCTGGGGAACACCAATGTTGATGGGTAGGGTGGGAGAAATTGTGTTATTCACAGAAACATATTGGAGCCTGTCAGTAAGGTAGGATTTGAGGTATTGTAGGGAGTGTCCTCTGACTCCATAATGATGTAATTTAAGAAGAAGGTTTTGGTGGTTGACAGTGTCAAAAGCTTTACGCAGGTCCACAAACAACCCAACAGAGAACTCATTTTTATCAAGAGCTGTATGAATCGAGTTAAGCATACTAATAAGTGCATCGTTAGTGCTTTTTTGGGTCTGAAGCCATATTGGCAAGGGCTAAGTATATTGAGTTTGGCTAGATATGAGTAAAGCTGCTTATAGATTAGTTTTTCAAAAATTTTTGACAAGTTTGGCAGGATAGATATAGGTCTGTAGTTGTTAACATCTGTGAGATTACCACATTTGTGGACAGGCGTTACTCTCGCTTTTTTTAGAATATCTGGGAAGGTTTGGAGTTCAAGTGACTTGTTGAAGAGCAAAGCAATAGCAGGGGCTAAAGATCTGGAGGCTTTTTTGTAAATTAAAGTTGGTATCTCCTCAAGGGCACCAGACTTGGTTTTAAGGGAAAGGATTATCTCATTGACGTCAGTGGAATTAATAGGCTTTAGGTACAGAGACTGTGGATAGTTACCTGAAAGATAGTCATTAATGTCTGTACTGGAAGATGGAATATCATTTGCAAGGGATGAACCAATGGAAGAGAAGAACCTATTGAACTCAGTAGCAGAATCAGAGGCTGAAAGCTGACCATCGTTATTAGACAGGAGAGTCGGTTTGTTATTTAAAGACTTCTTTGATCCCAATATTTGAGAAATTGTTCTCCAAGTTTGTATAATGTTGCTCTTTATTTGGGTAAATTTATCTTCGTAGTATTTAGTTTTGGCTCGTCGAATTATCTTAGACAGCAATAATGAGTAATTCTTTGAGAATTCTTTGGAGACAATTCCTAACCTATACTTCTTCTCAAGGTCATGTTTTTTATTAATAGATTTAAGTATTCCCTTTGTAAGCCAGGGATTGTTAAGCCTTTTGGTTGTGACTTGTTTTGTAAGCATAGGACAGTGGGTATTATAAAGGCTAAGAGTTTTTTGAAGAAAAGATTGTACTGCAAGGTTGATGTCCACTATGTTACCTAACTCGGACTCCCAGTTGACATTATCAGCAGCAGTTATAAAATTGTCTATAGCAGTTTCATTGTGTAGTCTAAAACGTATCACTCTTGACTCAAGAGGTGGTTTGCTAATGTTAGTTAAGAGAAATGTGGGGTAATGATCTGTAGTGCTATCGGTGATTATACCTGAAGTAAGCGGAGAGGTTATGTTTGTCCAGATGTGATCGAGCGTCGTGGCAGTGCTATCAGTGATTCTAGTAGGTCTAGTGATTAAGGGTATGAGGAAGCAGGAATTCATACAGTTGAGGAAGCTAACAGCAGTGGGGTGTTCAGGCTCGCAGAGGTCAATATTAAAGTCCCCTGCGATAATTAGGTGGTTTTTGTTCAGTCTGTTATCAAGTATTAGATTTCTAAGGTTTGAGTTGAATTCGGACACATCAGTGTTAGGAATTCTATAAACTGCACCCACAGTCAGGACAGACTCGGCACCCTTGACTCTGAAGCTGGCGAAGATATACTCCCCATAGCAGTCTCTGGTTCTAATTTCTTTTAAGCATGTTAGTTCTTGGTGGTAGTAAAGAGCAGTGCCACCACCTCTCTGAATTTGACGACAGTTGTGAATTGCTGAGTAGTTAGGCATGTTAAAGAGCTGAGTAGTATCCTCTTTCAACCATGTTTCAGTAAGTATAATAAAAGAGAATTTGTTGTCAATAGCTTCAATCAAGGCACTAACATCATCGAAGTGTTTACCTAGGGATCTAACGTTCAAATTGATTACAGAGATATTGTGATTATGAGTTAATACATTGTTTACATCATGTGCTGCAAAATATCTGCAATTTAGATCATTAAAGTGATAATTGTCATAGATAGTGGATAAGAGGTTAAGTTCAGGGTCTATACTTGTCTGCATAAAAAAAGCTGATTGCAGGAAAAAAGGGAAGAAAGGCAAATAACAAGGTAGAAATAAGCTATAAAATAGGGAAAAAGATGTACACAATACAGAACAAAGCAAACTCAAAAGGGGCTTACAGGGGTACAATGGAGTAAGGGAGTATGGCTAGGCTAGGCAACCTAGGTAATAAATGAGATTAACGAAAAAACATATAAACATGGACTATACAAAACACAAGATAAAGAAATACAAAACAAAAATATAAACAAGACTAAGCAATACAAAAACAAATTGAGCAAAAATGAAAAATGAGGTAGATTGCTTACAAGTACTCTCAGGTACACTGTAAGTAACAATTTGCAATTTGAGATACAGGCAAAGCCAGGGGTACAATGGAGTAAGGGAGCATGGCGAGGCTAGGCAACCTAGGTAATAAATGGAATCAAAGAAAAGTTGAATAATAAGCATAGGCAAATTTAAGCTAATGATTATTAACTATAAATAGTTCAGTTATGACTGTATAATTAATAAGACCTGAAGAACTATTTATGCACTCAATTAAATAATTTCAGTAAATGACTAGTTAAGAGTAAGTTAAAAATTAAGTCAGAAAATGAAACAATGAGACTTAGGAAACCTAGCCCCACTAGTTGACAGGGGGTTAATTAAGTTAATTCACTGGGAGTGATAATGAGCTGAGACAGACCACATTGGGAGAGGAAAGCGTTGAGGTTCTCTTCTTTAGTAATAGTGAACATTTTGCCCTCTGCGGTTTTTCTCACCTTTATCAGTCCATCTCTAACGAAGCACTGATGAATCGCATCTGGGTTTTTTTGACGGATTTGACGCAGGCGGTAGAGGAGGTGCTGTCTGTTCCTAGTCAAGCACTCGTTGATGTATAATCCCGTCCGTTGGGCTACAGCTGTCCGGACTAGATTGGATTTCGTGAACTGGGAAGACAGCTTCAGGCGAATTTTCCGTTGGTTTTGACTTGATGGATTCTTTTTGCCTACTCTGTAGGCAGCAATAACGTCAGATTTGTTTAGAATGAGCTGCAATTTGTCTTTTATGAGATCCAGAGCTATTTCGACACAGTTTTCACCATCATGTTCTACAGGTAAATCTTGGGACGACACTATAACAGAGTCTAGCAGCTTTTGCTGGTCTTGTTCATCCTGGGAGACAGAACGCTGGGCTGAAAATGTACTGATACATGCAGTCATTTTGTTGAGGGCTTCCTCCTGTTTTTTAATGGCTTCATCAGTTTTCAGAAGGTTGCTTTCCTCACGGAGATCATTTAAATCATGCTGTAGTTGGTCTTGGCTTGCCTTGCAGTTTCTAATTTCCTCGCGGAGGAGGGTTATTTCTTGTTGTTGTTGTTGGAGATTAGCGCGGATCGCTAGATTCTCATTTAGAAGACTCAAGATGATAGCATTTTGAGACTCGAGGACTTGGCACAACTTTTTGAACCACTGATTCTCGGCCCAGTTATAGAATTCCGGTGAGGGACCGGAAGCTCGCTTGAGTTGCTTATAGTGGGATGCTAGCATGTCCATAGGAGAGGGTTGAGATGTCTCTGCTCCCTTGCTCAAAGGGGTGGAGGGGAGGGCAGCACCGCTGCCCTGGACCCCAGAGCTTCCAGACGGAGAAACACGAATATTGTTTGAGTTGGCCGGGATGGTTGCCTTGTTAAGGGGTTTGTTGTCCTTCTTTCTCTGCACAGCCCCATGTTTAGGAGACATGATTGGTTAGAATGGACTGGGGGTATATATTGTGAAGAAACTTGCGTCAGGCAGCGCGGTGGCGGCAGCATGCACTGGTACTCACAGCCGTAGAGGAATGTTTTGAAACTTAATTGAGATGGAATGAGTTGATTTTGGTCGGTTACTTTGGTTTTGCTATAACATGCTAGGACTCCATGTACTTAGCTGCCTGTGGGTGGCGGTCTACATCATCTGGCAATAGTATAAGGGCTGATATACAGCTTAGAGTGAGGAGCGCAGCGTGATCACGTTATTGTGAGATTATTTGTGTGGACATGCGTGTTCCCAACAAGGCAATAATGCGTGAACGCCATCCTACACCCACTGTAGATGATATGATCTACCGCTTGAATGGTGCAACTGTATTTAGCAAGTTAGATTTAAACAAGGGCTATCATCAGCTTGAACTTGATGATGAGAGTCGATTCATCACAACGTTTACGACACATCGAGGTCTGTATAGGTACAAGCGCCTGAGTTTTGGTATCAACAGTGCTGCCGAGGTATTCCAGCACATCATCAGCCAGGTATTGCAAGATATACCTAATGCTGACAACATGTCTGATGACATCATTGTTTATGGCCGTACCCAAGCTGAACACGACAAAGCTCTTCGTGCAACATTGCAACGCTTACGAGAAAAGAATCTGACGTTAAGCCGAGCAAAGTGTGAGTTCAATCAACGTAAAATTGAATTCTTTGAACATGTACTTAGTGACAAAGGACTGTCTCCAGATCCTAAGAAAGTTGCAGATATCAAGAATGCTGCACCTCCTTCAACGTCCACTGAAGTACATAGTTTTCTGGGAATGGCAAACTACTGTTCTCGCTTCATTCCAGATTTTGCTACCATTACGAAGCCTCTACGTGAGCTCTTGAAGAAAAATGCATCATGGTACTGGAGCGATATCGAGCAAAATGCATTTGATGCTGTGAAAGATGCACTAGTAGAGAATGCGACTGCTGCATACTTTGATCCATCAATGGACACTGAGTTAACGGTGGATGCTAGTCCTGTTGGTTTAGGTGCTGTTTTAGCCCAACACAAACCTGGTCAACCAGATTCCAGAGTAGTAATTGCCTACGCCAGCCGTTCTCTCACAGATGTTGAGCAACGATACAGTCAGACAGAGAAGGAAGCTCTTGCTCTTGTATGGGGCTGTGAACACTTCAATGTGTATCTGCTTGGTGCGCCCTTCACCACGATAGTCACTGACCACAAACCGTTGGAGACCATCTTCAATAATCCAAAGTCCAAACCACCAGCTCGCATTGAGAGATGGGCTCTTCGTCTGCAACCATACAACTTTACTGTGAAATACAAGCCGGGTTCAAGATATCCCGCTGATTACATCAGTCGACATCCTGCCAACAGTTTCACCATCACCAAGCATCAGCAAGTTGCCGAGGAATATGTACACTCTGTAATCTGTGATGCAGTCCCTAAGGCTCTCACTCTTGATGAAATCCGTACTGCAACCCTAGAGGACCCAACTCTGCAAGCAACAGTGGATGCATTGACTAAGAAAAAGTTTCCACGCATCCCACCCTCAGGAGTTGACCAAGATGCATTCAAAGCACTTGAACGCATCCAGACAGAATTAAGTGTTACGCAACAACGCAACACCGTGCTGCGAGGTACTCGTATCGTCATTCCAGCTGTTCTCCAGCAACGTGCTCTGAAGCTTGCACATCAAGGACACCAAGGTCTTGTTAGGACCAAACAGCTGCTACGAGAAAAGGTGTGGTTTCCTGGCATTGATTGTCAAGCAAAGGATATGCATGATGCTTGTGTCCCTTGCCAAGCTGCAGTGGATACTTCAAGACCAACACCTCTACAACCTTCACCACTACCTGCTGCACCATGGACGGAAGTATCAATGGACTTCTGCGGACCGCTACCAACTGGAGAGTACTTGATGGTAGTCATTGATGATCACTCACGTTATCCAGAAGTATCCACTTCCACATCTGCAAAGGCTGTCATCCCGAAACTCGACAAGATCTTTTCAAACTTTGGCATTCCTGAAGTTGTCAAAACGGACAATGGACCGCCATTCAATGGACAAGACTTCGTCAACTTTTCTGAGCATATTGGATTCAAACACCGCCGTGTGATGCCACTACATCCTCAAGCAAATGGAGAAGTTCAGAGATTCATGCAACCTCTCATGAAAGCGGTACGCTGTGCTCATGCCGAAGGACGATCCTGGAAACAAGCTATGTATGCTTTTCTCAGGAACTACCGTGCAACACCACATGGAACACTGGGCAAGTCGCCTGGTGAACTTTTATTTGGACGTCCTATGAGGATCGCACTACCCGTCATGCCAGCCGAGGTAACGGATAAACGTCTCGCTCAGAAGGATGCACTAGCCAAGGGCAAAATGAAAATTGATCATGATCAACGTGCAAAGGAACAATTCATAAAGGTTGGAGATACTGTTCTCGTTGAAAAGAAAAAAAGAGGGAAAGCTAGATATGCCGTATGATACAAAGCCATATAAAGTGATTAGTGTAAAAGGAACTATGGTAACAGCTAGTAATAGAGATCATAGTATAACACGTAATATGGCCTATTTCAAAGTGATTCCAACTAGTGTAGAAAATGATGAAGTGCAAAGTCGTGCAAAAGAAAAAGAAAAAATGAGTTATAACTCGATAAACAATTCATCAAGGGATGTTATTGTATTTGGAGAGACTCGTCCTAAACGTCATGTTAAACGCCCTACACGATTTGATGATTAATTGTGTTCCTATGTAATGCAAAGTATTTACTTGTTGTGCTGAACTAAATTTAATATTGTTTGAATAATGCAGATCTCTCATTCAATATTTTGTAACTTTGTATTACAGTTTCTTTCATGTTTGTTTAACATTGCATGTGTATTTTTAATATTGGAATCCTTTGTGGTAAAGATTAATAATAATAATAATAATAATAATAATAATAATAATAATTTTTATTTAGGCAAGGTACATACATAAAGAGATTTTACAAAGTTTGTTGGGTTAATAGATAGGGCTAGTACATACAATGCCTAAAGCCACTATTACGCAAAGCGTTTCGGGCAGGAAAAACATTAATGACTAAAGCTTAAAACTAATGGGTAAAAAGAATAAAATGTGTTGAGAACAAATAAAAATAGAGGTAAAAGAGGGGGGAACATGGCTGAAAAAGCAGCACAAATACAATTACAAATTATTACAGAAAATTACTTTTAAACAGCGTTGTTTTGAAAAAAAAAAACATACATGGGTTGACAACAGAGGGGTAAGGTAGGTTACAGGGAATTTTTTAGGTAGTGCTTCGTTTTTATCTTAAGCTGGTTGAGAGAGGTACTGTCTTTAACATGGCTGGGAAGATCATTCCACATTCTGGGTCCCTTGATTTGAAGAGCATTTCTAGTATGATTAAGTCGTACTCTAGGAATATCAAAACTGTATTTATTTCTGGTGTGGTGCTCATGGGTTCTGTTACAACCTTCAATGAATCTTTTGAGGTCAGGATTGGCATTTCAGTTCAGCGTTTTATATATGTATAATACACATGAGAGAATGTGCAATGACTTAATATCTAACATATTCAGAGATTTGAGTAGGGGTACCGAGTGATGTCTGGGGCTAGAGTTGGATATTGTCCTAATAGCAGCTTTGTGTTGAGTAATTAGAGGACGTAAATGATTTTGGGTAGTAGAACCCCAAGCACAAATGCCATAGTTGAGATATGGATAGATGAGGGAGTAATAGAGAGTCACCAGGGCAGGGCGGGGTACATAATATCTGATCTTAGAAAGAATGCCAACAGTTTTTGAAACTTTTTTTGATATATTTAGAATGTGTCCCTGGAAATCCAGCTTGTGGTCGATGAGAACGCCAAGGAATTTGCCATCTAATTTGTTACAAATTTGGGTATTGTTTATTTTGAGATTTATATGATTAGAGGATTTATTGCCAAACAGAATATAAAACGTTTTGTTTTGGGTGAGTTTGTTGGCAGTTAGCCAAAGATGGACTTTCTCTAGCTCAGTATTTACTGTGGCATTTAGAGCAAGGGGGTCAGGACTGGAGTAAATGAAGGTTGTGTCATCAGCAAATAGAATTGGTTTGAGGTGTTGGGAGGCATTTGGAAGGTCATTAATGTAGATGAGAAAGAGGAGAGGGCGAAGTATGCTGCCCTGAGGAACACCAATGTTGATGGGTAGGGTGGGAGAAATTATATAATTCACAGAAACATACTGGAGCCTGTCAGTAAGATAAGATTTGAGGTATTGCAGGGAGTGTCCTATGACTCCATAATGATGTAATTTAAGAAGAAGGTTCTGGTGGTTGACAGTGTCAAAAGCCTTACGCAGGTCCACAAATAACCTAACAGGGAACTCCTTTTTATCAAGAGCTGCGTGAATCAAGTTAATCATACAAATAAGTGCATCATACTAATTAAGTTGTTTAAATTCTTTGTGTGCTTTATTAATGTTAAATGTATGCAATATCTCTTGATATGTTAATAACTTACTTTGTGTCAATAACTTAGCTTTGTGCTACAAGCATGGTAGACATCCTGTAGTCATTCTTTTAAAGAAAAGGAGGGATGTCATGTTCACAGAAAATGGTACCATCCGTTTTCTATGTGTAGCGGAGCAGACGCCAGAGAAGGTAAACAGAGCGTACAGGACGCCCGCCAAGCTTGGTAGCTACTAGTCATGTATCAGTTTAACTATTAAAGTCAGTAACCAAGCGATGGCTTTACATATTCTATTTATTTACATATATTCTAAAAAAAGCGAGAGTAACGCCTGTCCACAAATGTGGTGATCTCACAGATGTTAACAACTACAGACCTATATCAATCCTGCCAAACTTGTCAAAAAATTTTGAAAAACTAATCTATAAGCAGCTTTACTCATATCTAGCCAAACTCAATATACTTAGCCCTTGCCAATATGGCTTCAGGCCCAAAAAAAGCACTAACGATGCACTTATTAGTATGCTTAACTCGATTCATACAGCTCTTGATAAAAATGAGTTCCCTGTTGGGTTATTTGTGTACCTGCGTAAAGCTTTCGATACTGTCAACCACCAAAACCTTCTTCTTAAATTACATCATTATGGAGTCAGAGGATACTCCCTACAATACCTCAAATCCTACCTTACTGACAGGCTCCAATATGTTTCTGTGAATAATACAATTTCTCCCACCCTACCCATCAAAATTAGTGTTCCCCAGGGCAGCATACTTGGCCCTCTCCTCTTTCTCATCTACATTAATGACCTTCCAAATGCCTCCCAACACCTCAAACCAATTCTATTTGCTGACGACACAACCTTCATTTACTCCAGTCCTGATCCCCTTGCTCTAAATGCCACAGTAAATACTGAGCTAAATAAAGTCCATTTGTGGCTAACTGCCAACAAACTCACCCTTAACATTGACAAAACTTTCTATATTCTGTTTGGCAATAAATCCTCTAATCAAATAAATCTCAAAATAAACAATACCCAAATTTGTAACAAATTAGATAGCAAATTCCTTGGCATTCTCATTGACCACAAGCTGAATTTCCAGGGACACATTCTAAACATATCAAAAAAAGTTTCAAAAACTGTGGGCATTCTTTCTAAGATCAGATATTATGTACCACGCCCTGCCCTGGTGACTCTCTATTACTCCCTTATCTATCCATATCTCAACTATGGTATTTGTGCTTGGGGCTCTACTACCCAAAATCACTTACGTCCTCTAATTACTCAACACAAAGCTGCTATTAGGACAATATCCAATTCTGGCCCCAGACATCACTCGGTACCCCTACTCAAATCTCTGAATATGTTAGACATTATGTCACTGCACATTCTCTCATGTGTATTATACATATATAAAACGCTAAACTATAATGCCAATCCTGATCTCAAAAGCTTCATAGAAGGTTGTAACAGAACCCATGAGCACCACACCAGAAATAAATACAGTTTTGATATTCCTAGAGTACGACTTAATCAAACCAGAAATGCTCTACAAATCAAGGGGCCCAGAATGTGGAATGACCTTCCCAACCATGTTAAAGACTGTACCTCTCTCAACCAGTTTAAGTTAAAAACGAAGCTATACCTAATAAATTCCCTGTAACCTACCTTACCCCTCTGTTGTCAATCCATGTATGTTTTTTGTTTTGCTTTTTGTTTTTCAAATCAACACTGTTTGAATGTAATTTTCTGTAATAATTTGTAATTGTATTTGTGCTGCTTTTTCAACAATGTTCCCCCCTCTTTTACCTCTATTTTTATTTGTACTAAACACATATTATTCTTTTTACCCATTAGTTTTAAGCTTTAGTCATTAGTGTTTTTTCCTGCCCGAAACGCTTTGCGTAATAGTGGCTTTAGGCATTTGTTACGACCCTGGGTTCTCCAGTGGAAACCAAAGGTCAAAATTGAGCTATTAAACTTTCTGGTAGTACAGTTGAGTGCATCACTAGCGGCAATTGTTTGTATCTTCCCTGCCAGACGTAAGACTATTATTGTTTCTCAAAGAGCATTTAAAGACTGAGCTGGGGGTTGATTATTAAATAATAACATAGGCACCAACTTTGCTTACTAATACTTTCTAATCATTTGTAAAGTAACAATACATTGCATAGGGGAAGATCTTTAATGTGCTTAGCTGCACGATCAATTAGGCTCCTTCCGGCACCACGACATGGGAGGCCTAGCTGGTTGCTATAGGAGGTTCTTCTCTGGCTGGCGTTCGTGCGGACGAGACCTACTCTGTGGCTGCACCCCTAATCTCCTCCCTTCTCCTCTTACTTATTTCCCTTACCCTAAGTTCCTGTACCATTAAGTTAAGTATTGTATGATTTCTAAGTGTACCTACTCTGGTAGTAACGATTGGTGAGACCTGGGGGTAGTAGTTGCCAGTGTTTTGGGTAACCCTAAGTGTTGTGTTTTGTATTAGGGTACCACATGGTCTCACTACCCTAAGCTGCATCCAGCTTCAGTGCTTATCCAGTAGTACTTTACCCTAGCTTGTTATTAGTGTAAACCTTGTATCCTGCCTATGTGGACCAAGGCTTTTAACGTAAGATAGTGTGGTCAAGTTATTATTATTATTGTTATTGGTGTGAGTGTATATGGGGGGTTGTTAAGGGGTTAATAAATAAGTACATGAATTACAGAGTATCCCTTCTTCCTGTGTGGGAGCGCATTGATCAACCCTTAGACTAACATATATGGTCTAGTAGCAAGTTATTACTACTGTGGATAGTTTATTTTGGGGGCCGGGCCTTTTAGCTCTCCCATATTTGATACTCTTGTCTTCTAACTACCCTTACCCCTTAATAGTACCAGTCCCCCATAGAAGCCCCACACACAATTATTTATAATAGCATTATATGTACTAGCTCTATCTATAAAGCCAACAAACTTTGTAAAATCTCTTTATGTATGTACCTTTACCTAAATAAAAATTATTATTATTATTATTACATAAACCCTACAACCAAGACTGCCTCAATAACACACAAACACCACAGTGCCAAGTGTGCAGGTTCACACCCTCCTCATGGTGTGGTGGTCTAGCTTGGTAGTACCAAGTGTGTAGGTTCACACCCTCCTCATGGTGTGGTGGTCTAGCTTGGCAGTACCAAGTGTGCAGGTTCACACCCTCATGGTGTGGTGGACTAGCTTGGCAGTACCAAGTGTGTAGGGTCACACCCTCCTCATGGTGTGGTGGTCTACCTTGGCAGTACCAAGTGTGCAGGTTCACACCCTCATGGTGTGGTGGTCTAGCTTGGCAGTACCAAGTGTGTAGGGTCACACCCTCCTCATGGTGTGGTGGTCTAGCTTGGCAGTACCAAGTGTGCAGGTTCACACCCTCATGGTGTGGTGGTCTAGCTTGGCAGTACCAAGTGTGTAGGGTCACACCCTCCTCATGGTGTGGTGGTCTAGCTTGGCGGTACCAAGTGTGCAGGGTCACACCCTCCTCATGGTGTGGTGGTCTAGCTTGGCAGTACCAAGTGTGCAGGTTCACTCTCTCCTCATGGTGTGGTGGTCTAGCTTGGTAGTACCAAGTGTGTAGGGTCACACCCTCCTCATGGTGTGGTGGTCTAGCTTGGCAGTACCAAGTGTGTAGGTTCACGCCCTACTCTTTCCTTTTTAGAATTTTACATTATTATATTTTTATAATTATTTACAAGTGTAATTTTGACAATAAAGTAAATTTAAGTTCGATCATTTTTGTTTTGTTTTTGCCAAAACTCGAATGATAAATTGTCCAAGAACTAAACTTTATTAAGCTCCAGTGTAGTGCTGCAAGCTAAGGTAATTATGAGGAGTTGACGTAAAGTGTAGTGCAGCAAGCTAAGGTAATTATGATTAGTTGAGGTCCAGTGTAGTGCAGCAAGTTAAGATAATTATGAGAAGTTGTGGTCCAGTGTAGTGCATCAAGTTAAGATAATTATGAGTTGAGATCCAGTGTAGTGCAGCAAGCTAAGGTAATTATGAGAAGTTGAGGTCCAGTGTAGTGCAGCAAGCTAAGGTAATTATGAGGAGTTGAGGTCCAGTGTAGTGCAGCAAGCTAAGTTAATTATGAGGAGTTGAGGTCCAGTGTAGTGCAGCAAGCTAAGGTAATTATGAGAAATTGAGGTTCAGTGTAGTGCAGCAAACAGCAGCAGAGGGTGTAATAGTAGAAAAAACAGTAGCCACGTAACGTAGCCAAAAACAGTAGCCAATTACCACGTAACGTAGTGGAGGTGGGGTCCCTCGATTGTCAACCAATGTCTGTTTTTTTTTAAGAGCGCTGTTTGTCGACATAATTGTATTTGTGCTGCTTTTTCAGCTATGTTTTCATTTCTTGTTTTCATTCTACTCTTTATGCTCAATTAGTATTAAGCTTTAGTCATTTAAGTTTTTCATGCCCGAAACGCTTTGCGTAATAGCGGCTTTAGGCATTGTATGTACTTGCTCTACCTATAAGTCAACCAATCTTTGTAAAAATTTCTTGTATGTATGTACCTTACCTAAATAAACATTTTATTTTATTTATTTTTATTGTTTCAAGCGTGGGTTGGACATGTATGAGTGGGATTGGGTGGTTATAAATAGGAGCTGCCACGTATGGGCCAATAGGCCTTCTGCAGCTACCTTTGTTCTTATGTTCTTAAATTGCAGGAGGAACAGCAGTAGCTGGATCAGCATGATAAGTAACAGTAGAAATAGCAGGAGGAACAGCAGTAGCTGGATCAGCATGATAAGTAACAGTAGAAATAGCAGGAGGAACAGCAGTAGCTGGATCAGCATGATAAGTAACAGTAGAAATAGCAGGAGGAACAGCAGTAGCTGGATCAGCATGATAAGTAGCAGTAGAAATAGCAGGAGGAACAGAAGCCGGGGAAATTTAGTTTTCAAGAATGCCGTGAGTAGGAAGAAGGGGGTGTAACATCGTTTTCAGAACATCAATAAATAAAAAAAAAATAAATATTTAAATTTTTATTTAAAATAATGTGTGCACAAGAACATATGAGTAATATACAATTGTGGGGACAGGAGTTACAAAAACTGATGAAGCCATTATTACGTAAAGCGTTTCCCACAAAACTTGCAATAATTTAGAAGAAAATTTAATTAAAGGTGTGACGGGGTAAGCACTTAATACTAAAAGGGAAGTAATCTAACAAAAATGAATAATTTTAAGAAAACACAAATGAATATAATAAAAAGGTGATACTTAATAATGACTGGTATAGACTATTACATTAATGAGTCGGTAGTTCTAGCAACAGTACAGTACTTTATTTACATTAATAACACAATGGAAATACTAAGGTGTAATTTAGAAAAGAAACTGGACTTTTTCTCTTAACATTTTCTTGGAACTTAACAGAAATATAGTATAAGTTATGGTTAATGAGGGCAACACTAAAAATAAACAAGGATCATAAGGGAAAGGAGATTTCCTTTATTCAAGGAGACAAGAATAAACAAAGGACATGAATAAACACTTTATCAAAGAAATGCAAGAATTAGATGACACATGATGAAGAAAGGACATAAATTGTAATAAATAAAAATATATTAGAGTAACTATTAGATTAACTATATTAGAGTATATTATGATTAGAGTAACATAAATCTATTATTAGGAAAAATGTGAGTGAAATTAGTTACATGGTATTGATTATATGATATTAATTATATAATATTAAGTAAATATTTCTTAGTCTACATTATCTTTCATATACATACACACATTTTTTCTCATCTACATTAATGATGTTCCAAATACCTCTCAACATCTCAAACCAATTTTATTTGATAATGACACACTCTTCATTTTCTCCAGTCCTAACCCTCTTATTTTGAATGATTCAGTGAATATTGAACTAAATAAAGTTCATCTTTGGCTAACTGCTAACAAACTCATCTTTAACGTTGACCTATATTTTGTTTGGTAATAAATCCTCAGATCAAATTAATCTAAGAATTAACAATATCCAAATTAGTAACACAATAGATGGTAATTAAATTCGATCCTTGGTGTTCTGATTGATAACAAGCTGAATTTTCAGGGACACATTTAAAATATAGCTAAAAAAGTTTCAAAAACAGTTGGCATTCTCTCTAAAATCAGATACTATGTACCTCGCCTTGACCTGATGACGCTCTATTACTCTCTCATCTATCCTTATCTCAATTATGGTATCTGCTTGGGGGTTCTACTACCCAAAATCATCTACGTCTGCTAATTACTCAACACAAATCTATTGGAATAATAACAAACCCTGGCCCCCAGACTGCACTCGACCCGCTTACTTAAATCTTTGAATATGTAAGATAATAAGTCACTGCACATATTCTCAAGTGTACTCTATATATTTAAAACCCTGAACTGTAATGCCAATCCTGACCTTAAACGCTTCCCAGAAGGTTGTAACAGAACCCATGGGCACCACATCAAAAACAAATCTTGTTTCTTGTGTGGTTTCAAGATCCAGGGGGGTCTGGTAGCCAAGTAGACAGCGCGCAGGACTCGTAATTCTGTGGCCCGGGTTCGATTCCCGGACCAGGCAGAAACAAATGGGGAAAGTTTCTTTCACCCTGATGCCCCTGTTATCTAGCAGTAAATTAGGTACCTTGGAGTTAGACAGCTGTTACAGAGTTGCTTCCTGGGGGTGTTTGTGTGTGTGGGGGGAAAAAATAATTTAGTAGTTAGTTACAGTTGATTGATTGACAGTTGTGAGGGGAGCCGAAAGAGCAGAGCTCAACCCCCGCAAGAACAACTAGGTGAATAAGTACCTATTTGATACTCCAAGAGTGCGACTGAACCAAACTAGAAATTCTCTGCAAATCAAGAGATCCAGAATGTGGAATGAGCTTCCCAGTCATTTCAAAGGCTGTACCTCTCTCAACCAGCTTAAGAGAAAAACCAAGTGCTACCTAATAAACTCCATGTAACCTACCATACCCCCTAAATGTCAACCTATGTTTTGCTTTTTATTAACAATATTGATTATTGACCAACTAGTTTAACTGCTGATATCTGCCATATATAAACTTGAAGAAAATTGTAGCCTTCTGTTTATTTAGTTAAAATTACTTCTGCTGTTCTGTTTCAATTTCTGCTGTTCCATCCATCATACAATTTTTGTCATTCTTGATTTTCATTTTTCAATTCACGCTTTTGATCTCAATTAGTTTTAAGGTTTTAGTCTAGGTGTTTTTCCTTCATCTTGCCCGAAACGTTGTGCGTATTAGTGGCTTTAGGCATAGTATGTACTACCTGTAGATAAACTAAAAATCCACAATTCTGTTTGTAACTAATCTTGTATGTTTGCCCAAAATGCTATGTGTATTAGTGGCTTTAGGTACTATACGTACTAGCTCTATGTATAAATCCAACATTATGTTTGTAACTCATCATCTATGTATGTACTTTTCCTGGATAAAAATTTGATTTTGAATTTTGTATGTACTTTTACCTAAATAAAACTTATTTATGTATTTATTTTGTTATTACAGTCTCTCTTTCAAACTGGTTGGGAGGCATACAAATTTTAATTAAATTACAGTAATTTAATTAATTTAGCATTCCCAATAATTAGGAAACCCGCCATAACCTGCATTAATTTAGCATTCCCAATAATTAGGAAACCAGCGATAGGGAATTTCATAAATGCACCTCACAATATAAACTGGGAATCTGAACTCAACAATACACAGGATATAAATTCATAATGGATATAAACTGCCAAAAGATTAAACAACACCTGATTCACAAGTGGCATACTTAAAGCAATTAACAAGAAACACGAATATGAAACAAAACATAGAATTGCCCTAATTACAAAAGAAGTTAAGAGATACTCATCAATGCTCACCAATATAATATGAAGAGCCAAAGCTTCCTTTTATGAGAATAGATTTAAAGAAGCAAAAGGAAATATGGAAATAAAAAAATCCACAAGGGCCGTGACGAGGATCGAACCTACTTCTGAGAACATCCCAGACACTGCCTTAATCGACTGAGCTACGACATGGATAAGGGCCTCATCACGGCCCTTGTGGATTTGTTCATTTGATGCATCATGCTATTGTGATTTCTGTGTGTAGTGAAATATGAAAAGTACATGGAACATCATCTCTAACCTCCTAGAGTCTAAACAATAATCACATAACAAGCAGATAAAACTCTCCAATGATGGTTACACACCTGCAACAGACAGATATTGCAACTGAATTCAATAGCTTCTTTTCATCAATTGGTACAAACCTTGCCAGAAAAATCCCAGAGACCCAGACACATGTTATTACAAATCTCACAGGCAGCTGTCCTAACTCTCTACTCCTTTTGCCAGTCAGCCAAAAAGACATTATATCCATAATTCAATCACTTAACACAAAAGCTGGGAACATTTTTGAAATACAATCTATGATATATATAAAAGTGCTGCCCCTGCTCTTGCACTACCCATAGCTCTGCTATTCATCAAATTTCTAGACCGTCATACTTTTTCTGATATCCTTAAGAAAGCAAGAGTGATGCCAGTTCATAAAGGAGACAAGACAGCTGACAAAAAATATTACAGACCAATATCAAATCTACCAATACTTTCAAAAAATATATGAACAAATTATTTATAAACAGCTCTATTTGTACTTTGTAAAAACTCAACATACTACCGATTAAATCCACAACGACCGTGATGAGGGTTTGAACCTACGTCCAGGATGATCCCAGATGCGCATAAATCGACTGCGCCACATGGTAATAGGAACTGCAACCGGGTTTGCTAATGCTCACACACGGATCCCACAGTCTCTCCAAGACACAAACTGGAGTTTTACACAATTCTCCCAGGCCCTTGGGATCTGTCAACAAGCTGTTCTACCTCTTAAGAGGTAGACTAAATTGCTCTGGACTATATAGATTCCTATCTCAGTGACAGACATGTACATGTAGTCATCAATAGCATAACCGTCCTTACTCTACTCACTTGAACAAAAGATTGCCACAGGGCAGCATCTTGGGACCTCTCCTATTTCTTATATATGTTCATCAATGACGTGCCAAATGTTTCTAGCATTCTTAAACCTATACTATTTGCAGACGATACTACCATTGTCTATTCTTACCCTACCCCCACACACTAAATAATATTGTCAACAGTGAATTAAAAAAGTCCACTCATGGATGTCAACCAATAAACTTACATTAAACATAGAAAAGACCATCCACAAGTTATTTGGTAGAAAGTAAGTAATTATCAAAAGAAGGCACCAAACCTTATTTTGTAGTAAACTATCAAATCAGATTTAACTTCAGGCAGCACTTTTATATATATCATAGATTGTATTTCAAAAATGTTCCCAGCTCTTGTGTTAAGTGATTGAATTACGGATATAATGTCAATGGGCTGACTGGCAAAAGGACAGATAATGTTAACATTACCCATAAAAATGATGGGAAGTTCTTTGGCCTATACATAGTCATGGAACTGAACTTTAGCACCCTTATACAACACACAGCTAAAAAAGTCTAAAAAATGGTCGGTATACTTTCTATTATCAGAAATTATATTCCTCAAGCCCATCATCACTCGGCAAAAATCTGCTATTAGAACAGTAACGAACCCTAGTCTTCAGACAACACACAGCCCCTCTATTTAAGTCCCTTAACATGCTAAACATACACTCAGTCCACACATTCTCATGTGCTATCTACATGTATAAAACCTGGTTTATAAAAAACCCTGGTTTCCTGGAAACCAGGTGTAAAACCTGGTTTCCTAAACGCTAATCTTGATCTGAAACTTTTCCTTGATATATGTAATAGAACCCAAAGCCACACCAGAGACAAACATCTCTTTGATATCCCCAGAGTCAGGCTAAGTAAGTAAGTAATTATCAAAAGAAGGCACCAAACCGGGAAGGCTATGTAGCACCATCAAATACGCAAAATAATCAGAGGGCGCTAAATATCACCAAGGATGCCAATACGAGAACAAAAACGCATAAGGCGAACGATATCAAAAGTATCCGAGTCACCAAGAATTCTATCGAGGGACAGGTGACCGCGAGGGGCGGTCGGAAAGCAAGACACACGCTCGTCCTGGAAGTCAGGACATTCAAGAAGGACATGCACGACCGTAAGAGGGACAATGCAACTAGGACAATAAGGAGCAGGGCGGCGCTCCATCAAGTGACCATGGGTTAAGCGAGTATGGCCAATACGCAACCTCGCCAGAGCTGTTTCCCACCGCCGGTTACGGTGGAAGGAGGACGGCCACGAGGAAACACAACATTTAAGAGTACGTAGCTTGTTACCAGTAACAGACAACCAAGAAGCCTGCCAACGGGTAAGGACTGAGGAATGGATAACCGGGTAAAAGTCGGAATACGGAATGCCTTTACGAGAGATGGGACAAGAGCGGACAGCTTCCTTAGCGGCAGCATCCGCACGCTCATTTAAAGACACGCCAATATGGCTGGGAACCCAACAAAACTCAACCGACTTAAATTTACTGTGAACGAGAAACAGCCAATGCTGGATCTCGACAACTACCGGATGAACTGGATTAAAGCACCCGAGAGCCATGAGGGCACTACGAGAGTCAACAACAACCACAAAGGAAGACTGACAACGAGAAAGTAGGAGACGAAGAGCATAGAGAATAGCATAAAGTTCCGCTGTAAAGATGCTAGTCTCCGGAGGCAAGCGACACATATAAGTGCGATCAGGAAAAACAACAGAGTAGCCAACACCGTCCGCTGACTTAGACCCATCGGTGAAGACAGAAACGGAGCGGGAGTGAGAAGAAAAGTGCTCGAGGAAAAGGCGTTTTAGAACCGTAGGAGGGGTAAAAGCTTTAGTGATACGGGTCAAGGAAGTACAAAACCGCGGAAGAGGGACCCTCCACGGGGGCAAAGAAGGAACAACACGAGGAGAAACATCAGAAATACGAACGGAAAGAGAATCCTGCAGGCGAGATAACCGGACAGAAAGAGGGAGGTGGTGAAGAGGAACAGGAACCGCAGGAGGGGTAAAAGTTAAAGCACGACAGAGGCGAGAGGAAGGATGTTGCAAGGACCGCGCAAGATAGCGAAGACAGTAGCGATCACGGCGGTCCTGGAGAGACAGGAAGCCAGTGTCAACATACAAGCTAAGGACGGGAGTCGAACGAAAGGCACCAGAACTGAGGCGCAACCCAGTATGGTGCAAAGCATCAAGACGGCGAAGAGTAGAAGGAGAAGCAGACGAGTAAGCAGGGCAACCATAATCGAGCTTAGACAGGACGAGAGAAGAATGTAAAGCAAGGAGAGTGCGCCTATCTGCCCCCCAAGAAGTATGGGACAAGACCCGAAGGAGGGTAAGGGCCTTAGAGCACTCAACACGGAGGTAAGAGATATGGGGAGACCAAGACAAACGAGTGTCAAGGAATAACCCCAAAAGCTTCGCGGAATCTTTGTATTCAAGGGGATGACCATAAAGTGACAAAGAGGGACGAAGAACAACCCGTTTCCGCGTAAATGTCATGGCACAAGTCTTAGAAGTAGAGAACTTGAAGCCATGATCAGTGGCCCAAGACGACACGGCATCAATTGCAAGTTGAAGCCGGCGTTGAAGGAAAGGCGAATCATCACCCTGACAACAAAGGGTAAGATCATCGACATAGAGAGCGGAGAAGACACCAGAAGGAAGAGAGGAAAGAAGACCATTGAGGGCAACCAGAAAAAGAGTAGTGCTCAGAACACTACCCTGGGGCACACCTTCGTATTGCTGAAAAGAGGGAGAGAGAGCGGTACCAAGGCGCACCCGAAAGGAACGACGAGAGAGGAAGCTGCGGAGAAAGAGAGGGAGATGACCACGAAGGCCAAAAGAATGAAGTTGAGATAGGATATGATAACGCCAAGTGGTGTCGTAAGCCTTTTCCAGGTCAAAAAGGACGGCAACAACGGAGGTCTTCGCAGCAAAAGCAGTACGAATATAGACCTCCAAGTTCACCAGGACATCTGTCGTGCTGCGGCACCTGCGGAAACCAAATTGAGAAGGGGAGAGGAGGTGATGGTGTTCCAGGAACCACATCAGACGAACGTTAACCATACGTTCAAAAAGTTTGCAGACACAACTCGTGAGAGCAATAGGGCGAAAGTCCTTAGGGGAAGTACCCAGAGACCCCGGTTTGCGAACAGGGAGGACAACGGCATCGAGCCAGTCCTCAGGGACTGACGACGACTCCCAGATCCGATTATACAGACTCAGTAAATACTGAGACGTGCTCGGAGGGAGATGGCGAAGCATCTCATAATGAATACCATCGGAGCCCGCCGCCGTAGAACCGCAGAGGGCCAGAGCAGAACGAAGTTCAGAGAGAGAGAAGGGATCATTATAGGGAAGCTGAAGATGAGTGCAGAAATCTAAAGGACGAGACTCAAGGACAGGTTTACGAAGAAGGAAAGATTGGGGAAGATGAAGACCAGAGCTAACAGAAGAAAAGTGGGAACCCAGTTCGGAAGCGACCTGCAACGGGTCCGCCACAAGATTATCATGGAGGTGAAGGACCGGTGAAACATCGGGAACGAACTTACCCGCTATCTTGCGGATACGCTTCCAGATCTGGGCCAGAGGGGCTTCGGACGTAATTGTTGAGACATAAGATGCCCAACATTCACGTTTAGCCGTACGGATGGCCCTACGGGCCACCGCACTCGCTTTCCGAAAGAAAAGAAAAGAATCGGTCGACTGCCTACGGCGGTGCCTCTTCCAGGCTGCACGCTTACAGCGGACAGCCCGAGCACAGTCCGCATTCCACCAGGGAACGCACTTCCGTGGACCCCGAGAGGAAGAGCGAGGAATAGAGCGGAGGGCAGCGTTGAAGACAGTGTCATGAAAAAGGAGGAGAGCGCGAGAGAGAGGCAGAAGGGAGAGGTCAGAGAGAGCAGCACTGAGGGTAAATAGGGTCCAGTCTGCCTTAGCAAACTGCCACCTAGGGAAAGAAAGGGAAGGGCGAAAAGAGAAAAAGGAAACAAGGATGGGGAAATGATCACTTCCATGGAGGTCATCAAGAACCCGCCACGTGAAATCTAAGTAAAGAGAAGAAGAGCAGAGAGAAAGATCAAGACAAGAAAGGGTGCGAGTCCGAGAGTCCAAATGAGTGGGCTCACCAGAATTCAGAAGAGACAGGGAAGAAGATAGGAGAAACGGCTCAAGGAGGCGACCCCGGGTATTCGTCAGAACGTCACCCCAAAGAGAATGACGACAATTGAAGTCACCCAGCAGGAGCACAGGCTCCGGCAAGGAGTCTAGGAGGTGTTTCAAATCAGGAAGAGAGAGCGGGACACTCGGGGGGAGATAAATGGAACAAACTGTGTACCATTTCCCCACAAAGATACGAGCAGCAGAACAATGGAGAGGCGAAGGAAAAAGTAAAGGAACAAAGGGAACATCTGCACGAATCAAGAGAGCAGAAGAATTAGAAGCCCCAGCAATGGCTGGGGGGGGGGGAGAGAAAGGAATAGCCACGAAAACGACCAGGACAAGCATCAAGCATTGGCTCCTGGAGACAGACACAAAGGGGCGAAAACCGCGAAATCAGAAGTTGGAGTTCGAGGAAATTGGCGTAATAACCTCGAACGTTCCATTGAAGAATGGACAACGACGGGAAGAGAAAGGACAAAAACAGAGAACAAGGAAGAAACAAAGGCGAAAGAGCAACAGAGCACGTTAAAGAATAACAGGGTCGGGATCAGGGTCAGCAAAGTCAGGGTTAGGGGGCACGGGTAAACTGAGCAAAGACGGAGGGAAGGAAACGGGAGAACAGATCAGAGGTGGGCGGGCGGGGTCCGGAGGAGGAGGAGGAAGAGGAGGAGACAACGGAGAGGAGCAGTCAAGGACAGCAGCAGGAAGAGGGGGAGTAGGAAGAGGGGGAGTAGAAAGAGGGGAGCGCACCCCAGCAAGAGCAGCAACCGAAAGGGAAGCAGGGGCCAAAGAAACCTCCATAGCAGGAACAGGGGGCGCAACCACTGAAACGGGAGGGGAAGGAGCAACAGAGCCCGAAGTAGGAGCTAAGGAAGAAAGCGAAGCCTTCTTACCCGCCGGGGAAGAGGAAGGAGAGGAGCCAGGCTTACGCTTCTGACTGAAAGAGACAGGTGTCCCAGCAACTACGTACCGGGCAACGGATTCCAGTGTCTCAACAGGAGAAGCCGAACGAGAGTACACACGACGGCCGTTAGGAGAGCGATGGACATCCGCCTGCACCGACAGGCGGCGGGGAGAGCCGATAGATGGAGGAAGAGGATGGGAAGGAGGATCGGAGGGGGACGAGGAAGAAGACACAGGAGACATGACAGACCGGGTTGAAAGAAGGGGAACCCCAGACAGAGGACCAGGAGGGGGACCCCTCGGGAAAGAACTCAAAGGAACAGAGGAGGGGGCAGTGGGCGTATCAGGGTCCAAGGCCCGGAAACGGTTGAGAGTCTGAGGAAGGGGGGAAGGACGAGGAGAGGAAGAGCGCAACACGCGAGCATAAGAGATGTTAGTATAAGGCGGGAGCCGGCGAACCTGGCGCCTCGCCTCAGGAAAAGACAAACGCTCCCGGTGCTTCAGGTTAAGGACGGCCGCCTCAAGCTTGTAATGGACACAGGCACGGGAGAACGTAGGATGGGCCTCACCGCAGTTGAGGCAGCGAGCTTGGGGAGAAGTGCACTCCGACTTAGAGTGACCCTCACTCCCACACAAGGGACAGAGAGAGACAGTCCCAGAGCAGCGGAGGGCACCATGCCCAAACCTCCAGCACTTATTACAAAGTCGAGGAGAAGGAATATACTCCTGGACAGAGCACCTAGCACCAGCAAGAATGACAGAGGATGGAAGGGTCCTACCATCAAAGGTGATCTTCACAACGCGAAGGGGTTGACGGCGACGACCACGAGGGGGACGAGTAAACGAGTCAACCTGGAGGACAGAATGGCCTTGGGCATCAAGGACATGCCGAATATCATCGTGGCAATCCTGCAGATTCCGAACACCGGTTGCAACATGGGGTGGGAGGAGAATAGTGCCAACACTGGAATTCATCTGAACGTTCTTGGAGACCCGAACAGGGATCTCGCCAAGGCAAGATAAGGCAGCCAAGCGGGAAGCCGCATCCTGAGAAGGAGCAGCAACGACACGTGTACCGAGACGAGTGGGGTTGAAAGTAACACACGCATCCACGGAATCTACAAGATGCCGATGGAGGGAGAAATCGTCAGGAGGCGCAGAATCAAGAGGGAGGAGATCAAAGTATTTGGCCCATGAAGCAGGACCAAACAAGGCCTGATACGCATCAGCACGGGAAGGAATCGAGCGAGTGCGGTTGGGGCGCGAACGGCGGTGAGAACCCCTAGAGAGAGAGGGGTCAAAAGGCGCAGTAGTCACAACGAAAGACTTAGCCACACCAGGGGACGAAGTGGTCACCACTGGGGGCTGGAGGCTCGACCCAACCTCAGAGGAGGGAGGGGAGCTGGGGGAAGAAGTCAGGATGGTCAAAGGAGGAGCAAGGTCGGGGCCCAACGCAGCGGGAGCTACAGAGCCTGGTCTTCCAATACAGGCCGACTCGGGGGCTTGGTCGCCCACCCCACGAGCCTGAGAGGGTACAACGGAAACATTCAACGACATAGAGACGAAAAGTGACAAATTCATCCACGAATGTGCCCCCATACCCACCATGGAGCCACAATTAGAGGCAGGACACCCAACAGGAAGCTATCGCTGATCATGCCGGGGCCCCCTAGGGGTGCGTCGTGAGTATACGCCCCACAAACGCCACCATAAGAACCGTCAGTCCGTCGAGATCGGGTTCAGCGACGAAAGGGGGATTGACAATAAAAGGTTCCCCTCGCTCGAGACGTCGGGTACTACAGTTCTACGGGTGCAAGAGTATGCCTCCTCAAGCACCCGGGCGTCAAAATAGAAGAAGTCCAAAGAAAGAATCCAAAACAAGCAAAAGGTCGGCAGGAAACGACAAGCAGATAGGAGAAGAGGGGGGAGAAAAACGAAACATAAGGAAAAGGAAAAGCGATCCGGCACAATTGGAGAAGACAGCAGCAGGAGTGCAAGGCCAGAAAAGGACAGAGGACTGCCCAACGGAGCATCACACTCCAGCAGCCGTCCACCAAGCCCCCTCACGACGCCAACGGGCCGGAAGGGGAGGGGGAGAGTCAGGCTAAACTTGTGCAAACATTCCATGCAAATAAAATGGCCCAGTCTTTGGAACTCACTCCCTGATGAATTAAAAAATTGCCCAATCCATGCCCTGTTCAAAAGTAAAGGAAAAAAAAAAGGACCTAATTTCATCCTCACAGTTTCCTACCTTGTGCTTCAAACTTAAACTGTACATCTGAAAGGGTACACTGCTAAAATGTACCCTTTCATCTTTAAGGACCTGCCTGAAATGGTATGCAAGCTAGTGGCTTTGCATGAATGTAAAAATACCAATGTTATGTAATGACACCAACCCATTGTACCTTCTTGCAAATAAATTATTTTTATTTTTATTATTACCCAGGACAAAGTGATTGCGGAACGCCAGGCAAAGCATCTTAACCGCTACACCACAGAAACTGTACATAACTGAACATTTTAGTTATATTTTATATATGGCAATGGAAATTTTGTTTGTTGTCAAAGTGAACACCAAGGAACTTCCCATCAACTCTGCTCATAATTTGGTATTGTTAAGTCTTAGACAATTTATCACAAGAGATATGGTCGAGACATGATGACCAAACCACACACCAGAAGATGAGGAGACGACCACATTTCGGTCCGTCCTGGACCATTATCAAATCAATTGTGATAATGGTCCAGGACGAACCGGGATGTTGTCGTCTCATCTTCTGGTGTGTGGTTTGGTCATCATAGTCTTAAGATTAACTTGATTGTTGAACTTCTTACCAAACAAAAATGTAAAACGCCTTGTCGATGTTAATGGAAAGTTTGTTAACAGTCAATTTAATGGACTTCATTTAGTTCAGTATGCACCATGTCATTTAGAATAAGTGGGTTAGCATGTGAGAAAACATGAAGATGTTTCTTCTTCATGTGATGAAGAGAAAATATGAAGGTATTTGGAAGATATATATGAGAAAAACGAGTGGACCAAGTATGCTACCCTTGCAGAATGCCAATGTTAATTGAGAAAGTGGGAGAAGTAGCAGCGTTCACTGAAATATACTGCTGACAGAGATAAGATTGCAAGTACTAAAGGGAGTGACCTCTAACTCCATAGTGTTGGAGTTTCAGAAGAAGGTTATTGTGGTTAACAGTGTCAAAACCCTTGCATAAGTCAACAAACAAACCTATGGGGAGCTCATTTTTGTTAAGTACTGCATGTAATAATTTAAGCATATTTATAAGAGCAGTGTTGGTGCTTTTATGGGTCTGAAGCCACACTGTATTATCACACGAGGATAATCTCAATAAATTCCTCTCCCAATGTGATCTATCTTAACAAACTGACCCTATTAGTACCTCAACTTAATTATCCCATTGTTACCAATAATGTAAGTCATTAATAAGAGTTAGCTAAGTTCTATAACATATTGTTACTGTACGTGGACAGTGACCTTGTATGTTAGGATAATTGTCATGTTAATAATATTATTAATAATAATTTATTCACAAACAAGTACAATGGGTTGGTGAGATTACATAAGATTGGTATTTTTACATTCTTGTAAGGTCACTAACACGCACAGTGTTTCCTGCAAGTTCTATAACATATAGTTACTGTGAGTGAACAGTTACTTTGTATATTGAGATAATTGTCAAGTAAGTTCTGTAACACTTCTAGTTACTGAGAGTGGACAGTGACCTTTTATGTTAAAACAATCATCCAGTTCTTTATAATATAATTAAAAGGTAATAGGTAAGAGCCAAGTATTACACCATATTCTATCTATAAATAATATGGGCCAATGATTACTCCTAAGCAAATAATAACTTCACATCATTCACATCCATCAACACAACACGAACCTAAACTGCCAATCAAAACAATAAACTATATTTTTTGGTTTGCATAGATGACAAATTACAAGCTGTGGTTTGGCCACAGGGTGGCAAAAACTGCAGCTCTTTGACCTTTAATATGCGGCTAGTAAAAAATTCTTGAGAATGTGAATATTCTATAAGTTTCTACCCGAATCCAGGGCAAGAAATGCATGACTATATAAAAAGTTCCGATACTTGTAGAACAAAGTTTGCATTCACAGTTAAAGGAGGTAAACATTTGTGTCTTGTTTGCCAAGTGCCATTCAGTCATTACAAAGCCAGGAACTTGAAATGCCAGAATGAACCTAATCACAAAAACTTTTCATATGATTATCCACCTAAATCAGACTTAAGGAAAAATAAATTAAATGAGTGAAAATCATCAATAAATTGCCAGCAGACACTGTTGACATTACTCAGTAAGGAAGCTGTGGCTCTCAAATGGTTCTCCTGCAGCTCTCAAACATATGAGGTTTATCATTTGCAGCTCTTAAAGTAAGCAAGTTTGGCCACCCCTGCCATAAAGGCTACTCCTATACCTGGTAAAACAGGCCTATAATAATCATACATACCAATTATGCAATGATTAAATTTAGGCTTATATCTACAAATTAAAAATTATTACACTAATTTATAGTTAGAAATACTTATTAATCAAAGATATTGAGAATAATGAAAATATAGACAACTGATGTAAATACTAGCAGTAATTAAGCCTAGGCTAACTATATTCAATGACATACTCCAAAAAATATTATAAATTATAGTCAAGGTAATATACTATAAATGAAAAATGCCACTTTATAAAATGGGTTAATACAAGTGGCAGTCAGGCTAATAGTATTATTGTCAGATAACATAATATAATTGCCAGTATTCTAATATAATTGTGTCAGGATAATATTATTGTCATTCAGGATAATATATTTACCAGCAGGCTAATGTAACTGCCAGTGTCAGGCTAATATAATTGCCAGTCAAGTTAATGCAATTATCAGTCAGCATATATGTAATATAATTGCAAATCAGTATAATATTATTGAAGGTTAAGATAATATAATTGTCAGTCAGGCTATTATAATTGTCGGATTCAGGCTAATATAATTGCCGGAGTCATGTTCACATAATTCACAGTCAGGATAGTATAATTGATAGACAAGTTAATGTAATTATTAGTCTGGATACATATAATATACCTAGTAATTGCAAGTCTGATTAATACAATTGCCAGGCAAGATAATATAATTGCCAGTCAGGATAATATAATTGCCAGTCAGGATAATATAATTGCCAGTCAGGATAATATAACTGCTAAACATAAATATCTCAGCCTGGCAAATATTATTTAACAGCTGAGTAATATATATTACTATACATCGTTGGGCTCGAGTAATATATATTTCCAACTCAGAAAATTATAAATGCCAGTTAGGCTAATATGAGTACTCAACTAAGGTTAGTCTTTTATCAGAATCTATCTTAATGCACACAATAATACAAGGGTTAGATCACTATAACTACTGTAGATAGGCCAGACTACTAAAAAATCTGATGCAAATATAAATGAAGAGGTTTAGCTGAAATAAATTCCAGCCTAATATATATTTGTTAATAATTTATATATCTCTGTCATTAAGCAAAATAACAAAAATTATTTTAATACCAGTATTTCATAAAAATAGTACAGTACAATAGTATATATATAAAACCACAGTTAAAAGTTAACAATCAACTAGAGTGCTTTTGGCTTGCTTTCAAGCCTTCAAATGTGGTGGCAGTGATGGCACTGCCAATGCCAGCACTGTGGCTGTGGAACATTGCCACGTTTCTTCTGTGGCAAAGAAGAAAATGGAATGGAAGCTATGAGGTACACAGATATCAACGAAGAAAATTGGTACCAGTTGTACAAACACGATCATGACAACAGAAAGGAAAACAGGGCAGGGGTTGGAGAGTGAGAAACAAGTTCACGTAAAGTAGCAACACCATGTTTTTGAATACAGGATATGGAATTGGGTAATCTAAAACAGTATAAAAATATATAATAAAATAATGGTTGCAGCTATGGAGAGTGCAAGATATTTTACTGATAAAGTTTACAATTTCTAACAATTTTAAAATTGGAAAAATGGTATTATAAGTTAATGAACTAATATGTGCTTTAATATACATTATACTTAAAATATTTTCTGATTTATCTCACACTCAAAATGTTTAACCTATCACCCAAATGCACCGTCTTGTGAGTTTTCATACTACAAAGATGACCGAATCTCTTAAAACTCTCGACATTCATGAAGGTTTATCATTCAAATGCACTAACATGTGTGCTTTTATACCTTTACATGACTTAAATAATCTGCCACATTTATCACACTCAAAAGGCCTTTCTTCTGTATGTACCAACATGTGATGTATTATAGATCCACGATCTCTAAACCTTCTGCCACACTCATCACACTCAAAAGGCCTTTCTTCTGTATGTACCAACATGTGACGTATTATAGATCTACGATCTCTAAACCTTCTGCCACAATCATCACACTCAAAAGGTCTTTCATCATTGTGCATCATCATGTGAGTCTTCATATATCCAACCTGACGGAACCTCTTCCCACACTCTGGACACTTATGAGGTTTTTCACCCGAATGCACTAACATGTGAGTCTTCATACTTACAAGATGTCTGAACCTCTTCCCACACTCTGGACACTTATGAGGTTTTTCACCCGAATGCACTAACATGTGACGCTTCATACTTACAAGCTGACTGAACCTCTTCCCACACTCTGGACACTTATGAGGTTTTTCACCAGAATGCACTAACATGTGAGTCTTCATACTTCCAAGCTGACTGAACCTCTTCCCACACTCTGGACACTTATGAGGTTTTTCACCAGAATGCACTAACATGTGACGCTTCATACTTCCAAGCAGACTGAACTTCATCCCACACTCTGGACACTTATGAGGTTTTTCACCCGAATGCACTAACATGTGAGTCTTCATATGTCCAAGCTGACTGAACCTCTTCCCACACTCTGGACACTGGTGAGTCTTCATCTTCTTTATGATAGGTGCAGTTTGTGGGAAGGTTTTCTCCTCGGATGACTGCATGAGTGGTGATGCTGCGTGACGCCTCACGGTGGGGCGTCAATGTTGAGGCTTAGGCAAGGCTTGAGTGTTGTTTCTTAGGCTGTTGTAGAGTTAGACTTGATGTGAGCACTTGAAGGTCAATGGTGGGCTTCTTCTTTATGATAGGTGCAGTTTGTGGGAAGGTTGTTGTGTTTAGGGGCGACGACGATCGTACGTGGGAAGGTTTTATGCTCATGTCTGGACACTCACCGTCCCGTGTTGTGATAATGGCGGCGACGCTCACTTAGGCGTTCCAGTGTTCTTTCTGATGCCATATTTTATTTTTCTACTTCTTACTATTGTTTGTAACTGGTTTTCTACATTTAACTCTTATGTTTTCCTGTTTATTTTTATTTAAAGAATATGCTTCCAATTCATTTATTAAAATACAATGGTACTCGTTTATATACTTTCTGAAGGAAACATTGCTCTCATGGTGAATGCACTACTTTGCATTCTTTTTATTTATTTTTTTCAATCAAATAAATCATCAATCAGTATATATGATTGGTAATAAACAAGTTGTAATAAATAGAATATAAGCAGATCCACAAAAAGTAGGCAAGATAATAAGCAAATACATTCATAAACAAATTTGTAATAGGGAAGGGATCCCCACCGGGGACTGGTCAAGTCGTATACTGCAATTTCGGATACCGGGCTAGAAACAACTTCGTTCACTGAGAAGTTTGTACATACAAACCATTCCGTTCGTATATGCGCTGGTTTGTGTTCACTGTTGTTCTCATCTGAATAAATACATGGCACTTGTTCATATAATTAGCGCTTCTATTATTAGAATTATTTATCCATTATTAAAATAACAAGGTGCAAACCATACCCCCCTTACAGTTGAAATCTATTTATTTATATACAAGAAGGTACATTGGGTTGCGAGAGTACATAACATATTTTTTTTTTTTTGAGATATATACAAGAGTTGTTACATTCTTGTACAGCCACTAGTACGCGTAGCGTTTCGGGCAAGTCCTTAATCCTATGGTCCCTGGAATACGATCCCCTGCCGCGAAGAATCGTTTTTTCATCTAAGTACACATTTTACTGTTGCGTTAAACAGAGGCTACAGTTAAGGAATTGCGCCCAGTAAATCCTCCCCGGCGAGGATACGAACCCATGACATAGCGCTCGCGGAACGCCAGGCGAGTGTCTTACCACTACACCACGGAGACTGCTGTGATATATTAAGAGGTATATATTAAGAGGTACATTGATATATTAAGAGGTACATTGTAGCAAGATTTGAGATTAAAGGATTTAAGACTAACACGTTTAGAAACAAGGCGCACACGAAGGAGGCTCTTATTTGTTATGCACCCCATACTCAACCAGTAAGTAGTGGAGCAAAACATAGATTACATGGTCATAAAGTCTTAATCAGACCAATTCAATTTCTTTCTTTCTGATCAGGGGGAGAAAGATACTGGCAGTATGGGGCTTTAAATTTATTGAAGATTAAATTCTGCAGAACATGTAAATATATAAAGTTTCAAATATATATAGTAAGTAAATATATAAAGTTTATATTAAACACGGTTTATATTATAGACATAAAGAAAGTTTATATTATATTAACTTAATATTGAACATGTAAATATATAAAGTTTCAATATATAAAGTAAGTAAATATATAAAGTTTATATTAAACACGGTTTATATTATAGACATATAAACAAAGTTTATATTATATTAACTTAATATTGAACATGTAAATATATAAAGTTTCAAATATATAAAGTAAGTAAATATATAAAGTTTATATTCAAATATATAAAGTAAATATATAAAGTAAGAATTAACAGTAACAATTCCAAGTCCGAGGACTAGATTTAACTTAAAAGGTACACCCGTAGTAAGTATGAGACCTTAGCCTATAGTGACATGGAAACTAATTCTGCAGAAACCTAAAGGTTAACTGGTACAAGAATTAAGGCCGAGTGCAAATGTGTAGTAATTATATAACACTAGGATATAACAGGCAGGACACAAAGAATAACTAATAAGTGAGAGACCACATAACACGTAATGTACCCGGCCAAGAGGCCGTAAAAGACCTAATGAATAAGGAGAAGGGGGGTGACTACAAGTAGGGCTTACTAGCACCTAGACTGGGCAAAGTATTAGCTGCGGACAGCGGGACACTTGGGGACCGGCGCTGCACCCCCACCGCAGGCCAACGGCCGGACCCCCCCCCCCCCCCCCCGAAGGGCGAGTGCCAGCTGGCCGCGTGAGGCACTCAAAGTGGCAGAGCAACAACGTCCCGTCTGACGTAGGATGTGAGAGCACTACTCTTCCGCCTGCCGTCTGCCATTATTTCTGATGTGGCGAGCCCGTCCCGAGACAGCTGGGTGCAGGGCGTAGTCATCTGGAGGCAAGCCTAGCGCCGAGAGGGCAGCGCGTAGGATCCTGGAGAAATCTCGCCTGGTGACAGGAGCGCTTGTAGGATCTGTGCTTGTAGGATCCGAAGAGTGTTGATTCCTGACCATGTAAGCGATACCTGGTCCAGTCGGAGCGTGCGTCGATTTTTTGTCGCGTAGCTCACCTCCCCCGGGCTGAAAGATATAAGGCAGTAAGGGTGGGCAGAAGCGGCATGCAGTGTTATCGTGACAGGCAAGAGCACAGACGAGAGGGAAACCCTAGCTGAATCAATACGGAGACGAAAAACGGGGGGAGGGAGCCCGGCAGCAGGAATTAAGAGAATCCTTAATTAACAAACCTGGATGAATAAAGAGTTTCCGAATAATTATACTGTAGCAATGAAGGGGGCTAACAATTCTAAGAATCTTCCAGCAAACGGAAGGGGGAAGTACCTTTGCTAAGAGCAAAGGTGGGGGAAAAGCCAGTAGGAGAACAGCAAGGAAGCACAAAGCAACTATAACAGGGGTAATACGAAACACTATAAATCTTGAATATAAACAATACATATACCAAGAACGGTTATATACAACTAAGCAACATATACATAAACAATAAAATGGAATAAGAACCAATTCTTAAAGCCAAATCTATAACATGCTTGTGTCCTAAGTGGATGTAGAATGTGAGCGGGGAACATTACCCTTGGTCTCTATCCCATCTCTGCCTCCAGACGGGTGATTGGGCTGGATAGAAGCCAAGGAGTCTGCCTTAAGTGGCCGCTGAGTGTAGTCTTGTGTTGTCAATGAGCGTCTGCGAGCCGCAGCTAAAACGCCGTGAACTTCGGCTACATCTTTTAGATCAGGAGCAAAGTGAAATCGATGGCAGGGAACTGCCATTCAGTAACTGTAATAAGGATAATAATAAGAATACAATGTCGTAAATAATCGTACAATGAAGAATACAATGTAATATCGCAAATAACCGATGACGGCAAGTGCCGCAGAATGGAAGAAATTAAGAAAGCAACGCCAAACCATAATAACAATTTATATTTTTAATAAAATAATACTGGAATAACAGTAACGATACGGAATAATAATACTACCATATAGCCCAGCAAATAAAGGGAAGATAATAGTATTAACGTAAGCCCTGGGCGGCTGCATCCCGGCACCGCTGCGTGCGTTGTAATGGTGATCAAAGGAGTATCCGGCTCGCGTTCTCTTCCTCGCCGCAGTAGGGTGAAGAGGTGGGGGGGGGGGGGGTTCCGGCTTGTCGTGGCTGCGAAAAAGGGGACAGAAGAAACCGGCGTTGTGCGCCAAGCGAGCAGAGCGCAGGGGAAGGAATAGCGGTTGGAGGTAAGGCCCCTAACCTAATGATAGATGAGGTAAAATTAAATAGAATACTATTACGTAGTAGGAAACAACAATGGCGAAGGAACAAGAAGAGTAAATAGCCCAGAAGGCCGGATGGCCAAAGAACGTTAGCGACCGTATGGCCAACAGCATGCTGGCTGCTGCTGGCCAACAACATGCTGTCTGCTGCTGGCCAACAACATGCTGGCCGTCATCATGCTAACTGACTGGCTTGAGCTTGCCGAAAGGAAGGCCGAATGGCCAGTTTTTGCATGACACCGTGCGCGAGGCCATGCTAAACTCGGTAGCATTCCAAATGTATCTTAATGTACGTCGATACGATGAAGAATGGGTGGTCAAATATAATGCGCAATATTTAGAATATGTAATGGGGGAAAACGAGTGTAATAGGACGAAATAACCGGAGGAAAAATTGTGGGGGGGGGGGACCCCGCCCGAATGCACTGCAACTAGCGTATCCTAGCTGAAATTAACTTAATGGCACAGAGGCAAAGCAATAGATTAATACAAATCCTAATTGAAAGTCCCTTAATATAAAAAATTGAACGTGAAACTTAAGCAAAGTGTAAATTGCGGGAAAAATTTTGTAATAAAACAAATCATAATTGCGAGTCCAACAATAACAAATTTAACAGATAAGCAGACGTAGGAGGAACCAAGGGGACGTTTCCCACAGGCGAGCCCGCACGGCTGGGGGGGGGGGGGGGGGGGGCCGGAAATTGACAGGGCCGAAGAGAAGATAACGTCGCCGAGGCGCGCTGGACGGCACACAACCCGGTCTGAGAAAAGGACATAGGCCCAAAAGGGAGAGGCGACAATCGTAGAATGGGAAGGAAGAATGCGGAAGTAAGGGGGCGAGACAGAGTAAACAGGGAACCAAGGGGGGGGGGGGCAACCGATAAGCCGCGGCTCGCGCACCGCTTGCCATACCTAAACATACCTAGACAGGAAGGGGAGAAGCATAAAAGTAACCCAGCAAAAGACTAGTAATTAGTAACTCTGCAAATAGCACATCCTGGCTGACTTTACTATATAATTTACTTAGTAACTCTGCAAATAGCACATCCTGGCTGACTTTACTTAATAATTTACTTAGTAAGTCTGCAAATAGCACGTCCTGGCTGACTTTACTTAATAATTTACTTAGGAACTCTGCAAATAGCACATCCTGGCTGACTTTACTTAATAATTTACTTAGGGACTCTGCAAATAGCACATCCTGGCTGACTCTACTTAATAATTACTTAGTAACTCTGCAAATAGCACATCCTGGCTGACTTTACTTAATAATTTAATTAGTAACTCTGCAAATAGCACATCCTGGCTGACTTTACTTAATGACGTAAGGCAAGGAAAAATGAACAAACATACTGAACACAGCAACGCAAAATTAAACATGCGACATGAGCAAAGCATCAACTGTCGGAGTAAATTAAGGTAGGCTGTTTGGGAAAAGGAATCCGTGGTAGTCTGAAAGCAGGAGGCATGTTAGTGCTGAAATGTAGAACGTAATTAAGAGGAAGGGCAAGGCATGTCGCGAGATGTCTGCAAGTACAAAATAAGAAACCTTCCATATAAAGTGTGTGAAAATCTTAATTTACATTGTCTTAGGAAGGCAAAGAACGGGATATCATTAAATATACGACGTTCCCGACGACGCTTCGACGCCGCCATCTGCTGGAGTGTACCGTGCCCCAGGCAACGTGGGGGCCACCCCCCTGTCCAGGTCACCTGAATAGGGGCAAGGCATGGCACGTGATATATGCAGGTACAAAATAAGGGTATACAATCGGCGTGCATATATAACCATTTTTACATTAAGAGAACGGAGGTGAAGCATAACATAAATATAACCAAATAAGTAACTTGAATAAACTGCAAGAGCCAAGCGTAAATACTGTAACCACTGAGGAAACTAAACTGCAATAGCTAAGCATAAACTACTGTAACTACCGATGAAACTAGGCAAAAATGCAGGGCCAGGAGACGTGAAGCTAAAATAAGGGCCCGCGAATACTGCAAATAGCACATCCTGTCTGACTTTACTTAATAATTCTTAGGAACTCTGCAAATAGCACATCCAGGCTGACTTTACTTAATAATTTACTTAGTAACTCTGCAACTAGCACTGCCTGGCTGACTTTACTTAATAATTTACTTGGTAACTCTGCAAATAGCACATCCTGGCTGTCTTTACTTAATGACGTAATGCAGGGTAAAAGTGGGCAAGCATACTGAACACAGCAACGCAAAAATAAACATGCGACATGAGCAACGCATCAACTGTCGGAGTAAATTAAGGAGGCTGTTTGGGAAAGAGAGTCCGAGGTAACCTGAAACAGGAGGCATGTTAGCGCTGAAATGTAGAACATAATTATGAATAGGGCAAGGCATGGCACGTGGTATCTGCAAGTACAAAATAAGGGTATACAATCGGCGTGGATATATAGCCATTTTACATTAAGAGAACGGAGGAGATGCATAACGTAAATATAACCAAATAAGCGACGTGAATAACTGCAAGAGCCAAGCGAAAGTACTGTAACTACTGAGGAAACTAGGCAAAATGCAGGGCCAGGGAACGTAAAGCAAATTAAGGGCCCGCAAATACTGCAAATAGCACCTCCTGGCTGACTTTACTTAATAAATTACTTATAACTCTGCAAATAGGACATCCTGGCTGACTTTACTTAATGACGTAAGACAAGGAAAAGTGAACAAGCATACTGTAACACAGCGAACGCGAAGATTTGAACGTGCGACATGCACAAGGCTACGAATGCCTGAGTAAAAAGTTAGGCTGGTGGCAAAATGAAACCGAGGTGATCTGAAAGCAGAGGCATGTCAGTGCTGAAATGTAGAACATAAATATAAATAAGGGCAAGGCATGTCGCGAGATGTCTGCTAGTACAAAATAAGAAACCTTCCATATAAAGTGTGAGAAAATCTTAATTTACAGTGTCTTAGGAAGGCAAAGAATGGGAATCATTAAATATACGACGTTCCCGACGACGCTTCGACGCCGCCATCTGCTGGAGGATACCGTGCCCCAGGCAACATGGGGGCCACCCCCCTGTCCAGGGCACGGCCCCTGGAACTGGACGCCGAGGACTTAACGGACATAACGAAGTCATCCTGGATTGCCGGCGGCAACGCCGAACCCAGGGCCTGTGGAGCGTACCGTTAGACGAAAACCTGCCGTCGTCGTCGAGCTGACCTCGGGTCCTTGCTCCAACGCCGGCGTCTCCCTCCGACGAAGAAGAACAACAGACGACATAGGCGGACGGGCAGGCGGACGAACGCTGAACTTACGACGTAGGAGGAATCCCTGCTACAACGGACGGGCAGGGCGCTTAAGACAAACACACCAGGCTACACTGGCCAGGCGGGAGCGCCTGGGAACCAACCTGCCGGCAACACCGGCCAGACGGAGGACATGGAGTAACGGTCCTGGCTACCCCCCAGGCAAGCAGGGCACGTGCCTGAGGGCCTGGACGGCGGAAAGCTTGAAATAACACACCGGCCAGACGTACGTCTGGGGACTACATGCCGGACTTACACCGGCCGACGGACGTCTGGGGACATCTTGATCGGCGCCACTCTGGGGAAGACGTACCTGGGGACTCCGGGACACCGAAGGGCCTGGGGCTAACACCCCGGGCAACACGGCCGGGCGAGACGTCCGAGGGCGACGTGCCTAGCAGAGAGCGCACCACACACGGCAAGGACCCCGTGGTCTACCAACCACGCGCTGCCACACGGCATGCTCAGGGCCTAGACGAAAAGGGGAGGGGGGGGGGGGTGGGCCGCACACAGGCGCGGCCGTACGGGCGCAAGGCAGCCCGAGCCCCGACGTGGGAAGCCGTGGCGCAAAGCCACGTGGATTAGCACCCAAAAGAGAACAGGAAGGGCGGGACACAGCCCAACCGTGCGCGCCACGGAACGCCGTGCCACGTGGCAGCACGACCAGGCGTGTGCCCCGTAGCAGGCCCGGGCGGAGGGCCGGACCTGGCCACGAGTCGTCGCCAAGGACGACGCTTGTCCGCTCAGGGAGACCCGACCCCTGGGGACATCCCAGGGAAGCCGGCAGACCGGCAACAGGGAACACCCGAGGGAAAACAGGAAAGACGCAGAAGCACGCCCTGCCGGCCAGGCACGTGACGACCCGGCAAGGCATGCATGGGCCCCAAGGCGGGGCCCGCCATAGGGCCGCCCACGCCTGGCCACGTGTCGCCGCCGCCGAGAACATGCGCCCCGGGCGTAGGACCGAACCTGGCCACAATCCGTCGCCGACGGCGACACATGTAAATAAAATAAATAAATATGTTTATTCAGGTAAGGTACATACATACAAGTGATGTTACATTAATGGATTGATATATAGATAGAGCTAGTACATACAATGCCTAAAGCCACTATTACGCAATGCGTTTCGGGCAAGAAAAACATTAATATCTAGAACTTAATACTAATTGAGCATAAAGAATAAAAAGTGTTGAAAACAAATACAAATAAAGATAAAAAAAAGGGGGAACATGACTGAAAAAGCAGCACAAATACAATAGGTTGACAGTGTTGATTAAAAAAAAATATAATAATAATAAAATAAAATAACAGACATGGGTTGACAATAAAGGAGTGAGGTGGGTTACAGGGAATTTATTAGGTATTGTTTAGTTTTTATCTTAAACTGGTTGAGAGAGGTACAGTCTTTAACATGGTTGGGAAGGTCATTCCACATTCTGGGTCCCTTGATTTGTAGAGCATTTCTAGTTTGATTAAGTCGTACTCTAGGAATATCAAAACTGTATTTATTCCTGGTGTGGTGCTCATGGGTTCTGTTACAACCTTCAATGAAGCTTTTGAGGTCAGGATTGGCATTACAGTTCAGCGTTTTATATATGTATAATACACAAGAGAGAATGTGCAGTGACTTAATATCTAACATATTCAGAGATTTGAGTAAGGGTACCGAGTGATGTCTAGGGCCAGAGTTGGTTATTGTCCTAATAGCAGCTTTGTGTTGGGTAATGAGAGGACGTAAATGATTTTGGGTAGTAGAACCCCAAGCACAAATACCATAGTTGAGGTATGGATAGATGAGGGAGTAATAGAGAGTAACCAGAGCAGGGCGGGGTACATAATATCTGATCTTAGAAAGAATGCCAACAGTTTTTGAAACTTTTTTTGATATATTTAGAATGTGACCCTGGAAATTCAGCTTGTGGTCGATGAGAACGCCAAGGAATTTGCCATCTAATTTGTTACAAATTTGGGTATTGTTTATTTTGAGATTTATCTGATTAGAGGATTTATTGCCAAACAGAATATAAAACGTTTTGTCAATGTTAAGGGTGAGTTTGTTGGCAGTTAGCCAAAGATGGACTTTCTCTAGCTCAGTATTTACTGTGGCATTTAGAGCAAGGGGGTCAGGACTGGAGTAAATGAAGGTTGTGTCGTCAGCAAATAGAATTGGTTTGAGGTGTTGGGAGGCATTTGGAAGGTCATTAATGTAGATGAGAAAGAGGAGAGGGCCAAGTATGCTGCCCTGAGGAACACCAATGTTGATGGGTAGGGTGGGAGAAATTGTATTATTCACAGAAACATACTGGAGCCTGTCAGTAAGATAAGATTTGAGGTATTGCAGGGAGTGTCCTCTGACTCCATAATGATGTAATTTAAGAAGAAGGTTTTGATGGTTGACAGTGTCAAAAGCCTTACGCAGGTCCACAAATAACCCAACAGGAAACTCCTTTTTATCAAGAGCTGCGTGAATTACGTTAATCATACTAATAAGTGCATCGTTAGTGCTTTTTTTGGGTCTGAAGCCATATTGACAAGAGCTAAGTATATTGTGTTTGGCTAGAAGAGAGTAAAGCTGCTTGTAGATTAGCTTTTCGAATATTTTTGACAAGTTAGGCAGGATTGATATAGGTCTATAGTTGTTAACATCAGTGAGATCACCACATTTGTAGACAGGGACACCACATTTGAGATCACCACATTTGTAGATGTCCTCGGACAAGGCGAAACCTGGCCCCCTGGGACACCCAGGGAACCCGGCGGGCCGGCGACAGGGAGCCCCAAAGGAAAGGCGGGAAGGACGCCGAGGCACGCCCAGACGACCAGACACGTGGTCGATGGCGGCGAGGGAAGGGCCCCAAGGCAGAGCACAAAGGGCGTAGGGCCCACCACGCCTGGCCACATGGCGACGCCGGCAAGGGCACGCCTGGCCGCCGACGGGGGCCCCGTTTAGGGCGCGCGCCTGGGCACGCCGCGCTGCGGGGCCCCTTGGACACGGACGGGCACGGCTGGACGGGGCCCCACGTGAGAGGAGACCGAACGCAGGCCACTAGGGACGCGGCCCGGGGCACGCCGACCCTAAGCCAGCCACGCGACCAGCACGGCACGGGGGCGCCCGGCACAGGCCCAAGGAGGGCGCCCCAGCTCTCCAGGAACTAACAGCAGAGAGCCCAAAGCACTAACTAAGGCGGCACACACGTTCCGCGAGGGGATGGCGCTTGGCACACGCCGCACTGGGGAGGACCTGACTAGAATTGAACAGAAAACCTCACCTTGGGTTTAAAAGTGTAGGGCAGGAGGGCCCTGCCGGAACAGTCTGGGGTGTCGAGGGCCCCAGGATGTCCGTGAGAGAGAGGTCAGGTACCGAGGCAGCTGGCGTGTTGTCCATCTCGTGCGAAGTCGGGCGGCCGGGGAGTGGTTGCGAGGGCAGCGGCGGGGGCAGGCGGAGTGAGGCAGAGCCCCTCTGTTTCCCCGTATTTATACAGCCCCAGACTGCCCGCGCAACGCCGCGGGACGCGCTGCGCAATTGTTTCTTTCTCCTCGATCAGAAACATCCCCGCTTGCGATCAAGCAGTGACCATTTTATTATGCACCCCATACCCATCCCGTGGGCGGTGGTGTAAAGGATTACAGAGGCACATAATCGGTTCAGGAACTGAACCCTCTAGTTCGTTTAGCTAAGCAAATAAAAATTTTTGACGCTAGTTACAAAATTATTAATATTATATATACATGTACACACTCTCATACATACATGTACATATATATATACGTATACACATATACATACACATGCATACCTAATCACCTACACAAATACACACATCAATAATCTTTGTGTCACAAGTGATCAACAAGAGGCTCACAAGTCACTATACAAGGCACTTTACATCCATGGTGAGTCACACAGTTACTAGTCTTGCTGCACACCCACCCAACTGGGCGGCAGCTTTACAGTCATGTGCTGCACACCCACCCAACTGGGCGGCAGCTTTACAGTCCTGTGCTGCACACCCACCCAACTGGGCGGCCGCTTTACAGTCCTGTGCATGCATTACCTACAGTAAGCAAATTTTGGATACTTTGCTAAGATTTCGGGCAGCACATCATTATGAATGAAGTACTTACACATTTCTTGGACACTATTGATGGTGTTATCTCTAAATTCCGCGATTTTTTCACATTCCATTATATAATGATGCAAAGTATGCGAATAGTTCTGCTGACAGAGTTTACATTTAGTCAAATCTACATCAGCAGATGTTACAAACTCCCAGAGGTACTTGTAGCCGAGCCTAAGCCTAGCAGTGGTAACATCTAGAAGTCTGCTAACATTATTGGATGACCCATAGACGTGCGGTTCTTCCTGCATAATAGAATGATGATAGATGGAGTAACTGGTGTGAATTTCACTTTGCCTCAAGTCTCTGAAATTTAGTTGATGTTCCTGGGATATTGCTGCCCTCAGACTGCTCAAAGGCAGTCCAAGTTTGTAATCAATTCCCTCTTTACGAGCAAAAGTCTTGGGCAACTCATCAGTTCTCAGTGGCTATTTTTACATTATCATTTACAACTAACAACCAGTAAATTTAAGTTATAAATTTAATTTATATAAATTTAAAGTTAAATAACAACCAGTAAACAGACTGCTGTTTTCTAATTCTAGTTCAGGCACTTCCTGGGATAAAACGCGAACATTCCTTGAGGAACTGTGAGGTGCTTATCTGTTTTTCCTCGTAACGGTCCCAAAGCTTCCACAAATGTTCCTGTTTCTCTTTATTGCCCCTTGCGGCGACTGGACTTTAGCTTTTGATCAGAGACCAGTTGGTATTGCAAAGTTACCAGGGACACCTCATGGTACAGTAAGGGGATTAAAATATATAAAGCCAAGTTGTCCCTCACTGCCCTTTGATTCAGACGCTGGTGCCATCCTTCTACGTCATTGTTGGTCCTCACCAGTCGTCTAAATGCACACCAGTTCCCCAATTCCCACACACTGTTGCACAGCCACGTATTTTTTTATGTAATGAGTTAATTGTGTCGTTAAGGGTGGACTGCTAGCCGACTTTTCTAATTCAGCAAACGCCTTACAACTATGTAGTGCATACGTACCACATAAGTACGTGTGTGTTACACACGTACACACACACACACACACCTTGTCAAACACAAGACGAAGCTTGAAAAAGTTTAGTGGTATGCCAATAGGCTAGTCCCAGGACTAAGAGGCATGAGTTACAAGGACAGACTGCGAGAAATGCACCTCATGACACTGGAAGACAGAAGAGTAAGGGGAGACATGATCACTACCTACAAAATTCTCAGAGCAATTGATAGGGTACATAAAGATAAACTGTTTAACACGGGTGGTAGGCGAACATGGGGACACAGGTGGAAACTTAGTACCCAAATGAGCCACTGGGATGTTAGAAAGAACTTTTTCAGTGTCAGAGTAGTTAATAGATGGAATGCATTAGGCAATGATGTGGTGGAGGCTGACGCCATACACAGTTTCAAATGCAGATATGATAGAGCCCAGTAGGCTCAGGAATCTGTACATCAGTTGATTGCCAGTTGAGAGGTGGGACCAAAGAGCCAGAGCTCAACCCCCGCAACCACAACTAGGTGAGTATACACACAAACACACACACGTACACACACACACACACACAGACACAAACATACACACACTAATGCCTCTATTCACCTTGCAATAAATAGGAACCTGAAAGTCAGGAAGCTGCTAAAGGCTGCATCTTGGGGATGTGTGAGTGTGTTAGATAAAAATATATGTTGTTTAGATATGATGGAGGAAAAGAGGCCGAGAGTCGGTACATTAGACAACCGACGCTTAGAAAGGCGGGGTCCAAGAGCTAGCAGCTATATCTTGGAAATAATAAATTAAAATATTTAATACACACACATACATATTTCACATGAATTTGGCTGAGGGCACACTGAGGGCTGATGGCCCCGTCGACGGGGGCAGGAAGTCGGCGGTTGATCAAAGGCCTCCCACATCCTCCACATACCTGAGGATTATTCCGGCTAAATTTTAAACGGAAGTAATGTCTTGGTATTTACGGCTTCAGCGGGTGGGTGGGTCCGTGGGTTTATTACACTATGAGTGAAAACAATCGCCTATTCTCTATTTTATATTGCCGCTTGTAGAGCTAGAAGCTGTTGCCTCTTGTGTGCGTTGCACAAGGGGATTAATATCTGGATTAACATCTTTCAATATTTCCAGTATTTTTAAAGGTATCGCTTAAATACCGAAGATACTGTTATTGGACACCGCTTAATTGACAATGTCTCAACAACGCAGGATGAAGATGTGCGTGGCTCCTGCTATTGCAATGATGCTCATTTGCTTTTCAATGATGCGCCTTAATTGTCCCCTCTCTAACTTACCGTTCTAAATACCCCTTCTCCATCTCTCGCAAACATTCCCCCTCACACATCTCCCCCCTTTCCTTCTGTCCCCCTGTCCATCTTTGTCCCCCTGTCCCTCACTTTGTCCCTTTGCCCACATTTTCTGTCCTCTGTCCCCGATCCCTTTCCCCCTGTCCCCCTCTCTGTCCCCTTGTCCCCCCTTTCCATCTCTCTGTCCCCCTGTCCCTCTCTATCCCATTGTCCCTCTCTCTGTCCCCCTGTCTCTCTCTGTCCCCCTGTTCCTCTCTGTCCTCCTGTTCCTCTCTCTGTCCCCCTGTCACTCTCTGTCTCCCTGTCCATCTCTGTCCCCCTGTCCTTCTCTCTGCCCCCCTGTCCTTCTCTCTGTCCCCTGTACCTCTCTGTCCCCCTGCCCACTCTTTCTGTCCGCTGTCCTTCATCTGTCCCCCTCCCTTTCCTCCAGTCCCCCTCCCTTTCCTCCAGTCCCCCTATCCATCTCTGTCCCCTTGTCCCTGTCTCTGTTCCCCTGTCCCTATCTCTGCTCCCTCTCTCTGTCCCTCTGTCCGCCCTTTCTGTCCCCCTGTTCCTGTCCTTCTCTGTCCCTGTCTGTCCCTGTCCCTCCCTCTGTCCCCCTGCCCACTCTTTCTATCCCCTGTCTTTCCTCTGTCCCCTCTCTCTTGGTCTCCTGCCCCCCTCTCCTCCCTCTGTCCCCCTCTCTGACCCTGTCCCTCTGTTCCTGTCCCTCTGTCTCTGTCCCTGTCTCCCTCCCTGTCTCCCTCCCTGTCCCACTGCCCCCCCCCTCTGTTCCCCCGTCCCTCCTCTGGCCCTGTCCCTCTGTCTCTGCCTCTCCTCGTTTCTGCCATTCTCTGTGTCAGCCTATGTCTCTGTCTCTTTCCTCGCTCTATCTCTGTCATTCTCTCACTGACTTTGCATATCCTTATCTATCCGTCTCTGTGTCTTAACAGTCTCTCCCTGACTCTGTCTATATTTCTGTCTCGGTCTTCATCTCTTTCTCTCTCCTTACATACATACATACATACATACATACATACATACATACATACATACATACATACATACATACATACATACATACATACATACATACATACATACATTTATTTAACACATGTGGTACACGCACAAGGGGACACAGGTGGAAGCTGAGTACCCAAATGAGCCACAGAGAGATTATAGAAAGAACTTTTCAGTGTCACAGTAGTTAATAAATGGAATGCATTAGGCAGTAATGTGGTGGAGGCTGAATCCATATACAGATTCAAATGTAGATATGACAGAGCCCAGTAGGCTCAGGAATCTGTACATCAGTTGATTGACGGTTGAGAGGCGGGACCAAAGAGCCAAAGTTCAATCCCCGCAACCACAACTAGGTTAGTACATACATACATACATAAGATATAAAACAGTGGAGGATTCCCAGGTAGAACAATCAACCACAATGCCCATTACCCCTTTACCCTGTTGTCCTTAACTACACAACTATACAAGAGTCATTAACACGTGTAATGGCTGATCCCCCATCACGATAGCATGAAGACCAATTGCCTGACCCGCAGTCCGCCTTGCTCCTCAAATAATTTTCGGGTTAACATGAAAACATCTCTCGAGTTTATCTCTCTAATGTTGTTTTCCCATCTTTCATTTTATCAGCTTAGTTCCTTTATTATGCCCCAATTACTCATCCATTGAGCGGTAGTTAAACTGAACCCAAATTTAAAAAAAGTTCCTTTTGCTAAGCAAGCTACAGTCTTGATAAAGTCAGATATATTGTTTGTTAACACATTTCTCAACAATGAACAGTCAGTTTTATCAAGCTAACATATCCTAACACATCGAGTGAGAGTATTAACTGGTCTAATTATTTTATTAGACCAGTATATATTATTAGATTATACTGGTATAATTATATATATATATAAATATATATATATATATATATATATATATATTAGTATATTTTGGTAGCAGTCTTTCCTGTAGACATATATTATTAAATATGACCGAAAAAGTAAGATTAATAATTCTAACACGAATTTTCTCAATCTTTCGTACATTACGCTTCACTGTTGGAGGTAAATTAAAAATCAATTCTCCAAAATTCATTTTTATTTCTAGTCTGACGCGACACGGGCGCGTTTCGTAAAACTTATTACATTTTCAAAGACTTTAGTTCACAAATACACAACTGAACATACGTATCTCCGATTTTATATCTACATTTGAGTGAGGTGGGAGGGGTGATGTGGCATTAACACAAGACAGAACAAGAGGGGATATTAATAGGGTATTAAAAGTATCAACACAAGACAGAACACAAACAATGGGTATTGAATAGAAGTGTTTGTAGAAAGCCTATTGGTCCATATTTCTTGATGCTTCTATATTGGAGCGGAGTCTTGAGGTGGGTAGAATATAGTTGTGCAATAATTGGCTGTTGATTGCTGGTGTTGACTTCTTGATGTGTAGTGCCTCGCAAACGTCAAGCCGCCTGCTATCGCTGTATCTATCGATGATTTCTGTGTTGTTTACTAGGATTTCTCTGGCGATGGTTTGGTTGTGGGAAGAGATTATATGTTCCTTAATGGAGCCCTGTTGCTTATGCAACAGGGCATAAGCAACAGGGCTTATGAAGGGCTTGCAGAAGCAGGGAAAAAACGAGGAACATATTCATCTACAATCTTAACCCCACGACTCAAAGAAGCAGCGAAACAACTAAAAAATCTGAAAGACGTAACAATAAGAAAAGCCGACAAAACAGCAGCATATGTATTGATTCCTACCCATGAATACATGAACAAAATTAGCGACATCCTAAGTGACGACTCCAAATTTCAACGAATCACGAGGAACCCCGTAGAAGACCTTAAGCGGAAAGTAAACAAAACAATTACAGCAATCAACGCAAAGAAAGGTAGTGTGCATTTCAATAAACTTCAAGGCGACTATGGCTTAGGATATGCCTACGGCAATGTTAAGACGCATAAACCAGGTAACCCACTACGCCCTATAATCAGCCAAATACCAACCCCAACTTATCACCTGGCAAAGAAACTCAATGAACTCCTAACTCCATACACTCCAAGTAAGTTTAGTCTACAATCATCAGCAGATTTCCTAGAATTGATCAAATCTACCCAGCCCGATGGAATCATCGCTTCCCTGGACGTTGAATCTCTTTTTACCAACGTCCCAGTCGACACAACCATAGGAATGATACTGGACAGAGTATACAGAGACGAGAGCACCCCCAAATTAGACATACTTGAGCCACACTTGAAAAGTCTTCTCGAAGCATGTACAAAGGAAGCCCCTTTCATCAGTCCACAAGGAGACATGTATTTACAAATAGACGGAGTAGCAATGGGCTCCCCCTTAGGAGTTTTATTTGCTAATTTTTATATGGGAACCATCGAAGATAGGGTCTTCAGTAGCAGACAAAAACCAACTGTATACTGCCGTTATGTAGATGACATATTCGTAATAGTAAAAGACTCAGATGAACTAATTGACCTAAAAAGACACCTAGAGAGAGAGTCAGTACTCCGATTTACACATGAAAATAGTGAAAATAACAGTCTGCCATTCTTGGATGTACTAATAACAAAAACAGGAACCTCTTTAAGCACCAACGTATATACCAAGCCCACCAACATAGGATTATGCCTGAACGGTAGAAGTGAGTGCCCCCAAAGATACAAAGCCAGTGTTCTCAATGCTTATATTCGTCGAGCGCTTACCCACTGCTCTGAATGGAGCAACGTGAGTAGAGAGTTTGAAAGAGTAACTCAGGTATTGGTGAACAACGGATATAGCAACGCGGAAATAAACGCTGCTATAAGAAGACACTTGGACCGTTGGTATAATTCAGAACCTAGAACAGAAACCACAACACCCCCAATAAAATTATATTACAAATCAACCATGCACAGTGAACATATAAAAGAGGAAAGAATAATGAAAGAAATAATCCGTAAAGGAGTAAAAAGCACTACTCCTAACCAAAACATAAACCTGATAATATTCTACAAAACCAAGAAGACTTCCGAACTCCTTATCAAAAACAGCCCGAAGCCGACGGAGAACCCTCTACAGCAGTCAAGCGTTGTATACATGTACACTTGCCCCCACGAAGGATGTAACCTTCAATGTAAGTACATAGGTATGACGTCGACCAAGCTGACGAGGCGTTTGACATGCCATCTTCAATCTGGTGCCCCTAGGAATCACATGAGACAAGCCCATGACATTACTCTAACAAGAGAAATGTTGAACAAGAATACTTGCATAATAGACAAAACCCAAGATTCAAGAAGATTACAAATTCTTGAGGCAATTCACATAAGAATAGAGCGACCTACCATGAACACCCAAATCACGGAACTATTTACTCTACCCACCATGAGAGTAAGGACAAGACAAGAACATATCGATGCCAACACAGAAGACAATGTCCAACATAACAGGCCAATTACACTGGATTAATCTTTGTGTTTAGATAGGAGATGCCTCGTATGGGCCAATACGCCTTCTGCAGCCCCTATGTTTATCCCTTATGTATCCCCCCATGTTTTTCACCTTCATTGTATTATCACCTGACCTAATGCGGGTATAAAATCAACTAGTATTGTAAGATCTATTCACTTGAGAATGAACCATGGAGGTTCGAAACGTCGTGCAAATTATACAAATAAGTGTAATACACTCTATAGTAAATCACTTCTTTTCTTCACCTTAAAAGTACGAAAATGAGTTTTGGAGAACTCCTATTCCAATTAAGCCCTGATGCTAAGAAAATAGTTAGAGGGATAGAAGCCCTAAACCAGAAAATAATAAATACAGAATATGCGGTCATATTCAATGAAACATATATATATATATATATATATATATATATATATATATATATATATATATATATATATATATATATATATATATATATATATATGTCGTACCTAATAGCCAGAACGCACTTCTCAGCCTACTATTTAAGGCCCGATTTGCCTAATAAGCCAAGTTTTCATGAATTAATGTTTTTTCGTCTACCTAACCTACCTAACCTAACCTAACCTAGCTTTTTTTGGCTACCTAACCTAACCTTACCTATAAATATAGGTTAGGTTAGGTTAGGTAGGGTTGGTTAGGTTCGGTCATATATCTACGTTAATTTTAACTCCAATAAAAAAAAATTGACCTCATACATAGAGAAAAGGGTTGCTTTATCATTTCATAAGAAAAAAGTTATAGTAAATATATTAATTCAGGAAAACTTGGCTTATTAGGCAAATCGGGCCTTGAATAGTAGGCTGAGAAGTGAGTTCTGGCTATTAGGTACGACATATATATATATATAATATATAATTTGCCTAATAAGCCAAGTTTTCATGAATTAATGTTTTTTCGTCTACCTAACCTACCTAACCTAACCTAACCTAGCTTTTTTTGGCTACCTAACCTAACCTTACCTATAAATATAGGTTAGGTTAGGTTAGGTAGGGTTGGTTAGGTTCGGTCATATATCTACGTTAATTTTAACTCCAATAAAAAAAAATTGACCTCATACATAGAGAAAAGGGTTGCTTTATCATTTCATAAGAAAAAAATTATAGTAAATATATTAATTCAGGAAAACTTGGCTTATTAGGCAAATCGGGCCTTGAATAGTAGGCTGAGAAGTGAGTTCTGGCTACTAGGTACGACATATATATATATATATATATATATATATATATATATATATATATATATATATATATATATATATATATATATATATATATATGTCGTACCTAGTAGCCAGAACGCACTTCTCAGCCTACTATGCAAGGCCCGATTTGCCTCATAAGCCAAGTTTTACTGAATTAATATATTTTCTCTAATTTTTTCCTTATGAAATGATAAAGCTACCCATTTCATTATGTATGAGGTCAATTTTTTTTTATTGGAGTTAAAATTAACGTAGATATATGACCGAACCTATCCAACCCTACCTAACCTAACCTAATCTATCTCTAAAGGCTAGGTTAGGTTAGGTAGCCGAAAAAGTTAGGTTAGGTTAGGTTAGGTAGGTTAGGTAGTCGAAAAAACATTAATTCAGGAAAACTTGGCTTATTAGGCAAATCGGGCCTTGCATAGTAGGCTGAGAAGTGCGTTCTGGCTACTAGGTACGACATATATATATATATATATATATATATATGTCGTACATATATATATATATATATATATATATATATATATATATATATATATATATATATATATATATATATGTTGTACCTAGTAGCCCGAACGTCGTACTCGGCTTGCTATGCAAGGCCCGATTTGCCTAACAAGCCAAGTTTTCCTGAATTAATATATTTTCTCTAATTTTTTCTTATGAAATGATAAAGCTAACCATTTCATTATGTATGAGGTCAATTTATTTTATTGGAGTTAAAATTAACGTAGATATATGACCGAACCTAACCAACCCTACCTAACCTAAACTATCTTTATAGGTTAGGTTAGGTTAGGTAGCCGAAAAAGTTAGGTGAGGTTAGGTTAGGTAGGTTCGGTAGTCGAAAAACAATTATTTCATGAAAACTTGGCTTATTAGGCAAATCGGGCCTTGCATAGTAGACTGAGAAGTGCGTTCTAGCTACTAGGTACGACATATATATATATATATATATATATATATATATATATATATATATATATATATATATATATATATATATATATATGTAAATATAAACTCGAAGATGTGCAAAGCTCTATTCAGTTTTAGTTGTGTGTTTGTAAACTAAAGTCTTTGAAAATGTAATAAGTTTTACGAAAACGCGCTCAAGTGTCGCGTCAGACTAGAAATAAAAATTCAATTTTGGAGAATTAATTTTTGAATTACCATCAACAGTGAAAAGAAATGTAAGAAAGATAGAGAAAATTCGTGTTAGAATTATTAATCTTACTTTTTCGGTCATATTTAATAATATATGCCTACAGGAAAGACTGCTACCAAAATATACTAATATATATATATATATATATATATATATATATATATATATATATATATATATATATATATATATATATATATATATATATATATATATATATATATATATATATATATATATATTGCCTGTTCATTACAACTATTTAACACTGGGAAGGGATCAGGATAAGGATTTGGGATGTGATGGGGAGGAATGGTGCCAAACCACTTGGACGGCGGTCGGGGATTGAACGCCTAGGACTGCTACTGTGCATTTAAATTACTAACTTACCTGAGAGTCTATATCCCTACATGTCAATGTTTGTGTATACTGGTAATGTGAGGAACATACAGAAGATAAGGGTAGCTGAACACCACAAAATGCTGATGGACAACTTTATTAAAGTTGCATAATGAAATGTGTAAGTACTTCATTCATAATGATGTGCTGCCCGAAATCTTAGCGAAGTATCCAAAATTTGCTTACGTTAGATAATGCATGCACATGACTGTAAAACTGCCGCCCAGTTGGGTGGGTGTGGAGCACATGACTGTAAAGCTGCCGCCCAGTTGGGTGGGTGTGGAGCACATGACTGTAAAGCTGCCGCCCAGTTGGGTGGGTTTACAGCAAGACTAGTAACTGTGTGACTCACTAAAGATGTAAAGTGCCTTGTATAGTGACTGTTGTGAGCCTCTTGTTGATCACCTGTGACAAAGATTATTGATGTGTGTATTTGTGTAGGTGTTTACTAGTTGTGTTTTTACGGGGGTTGAGCTTTGCTCTTTCGGCCCGCCTCTCAACTGTCAATCAACTGTTTACTAACTACTTTTTTTTCTTTTTTTTTCCCCCACACCACACCACACACACACACCCCAGGAAGCAGCCCGTGACAGCTGACTAACTCCCAGGTACCTATTTACTGCTAGGTAACAGGGGCATTCAGGGTGAAAGAAACTTTGCCCATTTGTTTCTGCCTCGTGCGGGAATCGAACCCACGCCACAGAATTACGAATCCTGCACGCTATCCACCATGCTACGAGGCCCCTCTAATCACGGGGTGATTAGATATGTATGTGTATGTATATATGTATATGTATATATATATATATATACATATATATATATACATATATATATATGTATATATATATATATATATATATATATATACATATATATATATATATATATATATATATATATATATATATATATATATATGTATATATATATATATATATACATATACATTATATATATATATATATATATATATATATATATATATATATATATATACATATACATATATATATACATATATATATATATATATATATATATATATATATATATATATATATATATATATATATATATATATATATATATATATATATATATATATATATATATATATATATATGTACATGTATGTATGAGTGTGTGTACATTTGTATACAACATTAATAATTTTGTAACTAGCGTCAAACATTGTTATTTGCTTAGCTAAACGAACTAGAGGGTTCAGTTCCTGAACCGATTATGTGCCTCTGTAATCCATTACACCACCGCCCACGGGATGGGTATGGGGTGCATAATAAAGAAAGAAATGTGTGTTTGTGTGTGCGCGCCTTTGCGCGCGCTCACTATGTAAGTTTGTGACAACAAATTCATTCTCATATTGTTTAAGTAATTGTAAAATATATATTGAAATTGCATAATACGGTTATTGACATTCAATAATAGTAAGATAAATCAATGAGGACCAAATGGGAGACCAGTGATCAGATGAATATTACAGACTCAAGGGTAGCCTTCTCTTCTTGTATATAAATGAAAAAATAAATTCGTTTGTTTAATTCTAATGCTTGTAGGCGAGAACAGTTGTGAACGCCAGCTAGCGCACAAATACATGAGCGCCCAAAACACTTTAACACAAAAGACATGTACAGACAGGCGAGTGGCTTCTGACTTCGTTTTTATTGATTAATATTACATATTAGGCGCTTACTTATAATAGTTATCATTTTATACAGGTATAACTCTCACATAATAAATATAAAAGGAGTTTATCCAAAAACTGACAGAAGTGTTGTGTTTTGTGCGTTGTATCGTGTTTGTGGGCATTCAGGTGTGTTGTGTTTACGCTGGCGGGCGGCGTCCTTACCAACTCCGGATTATGTCTATTACATCACTAAACTTCATTTAATAACTATATGCCTGTTAAATAGAAGATTTTAATTGTTAATAGCATTATATTGTCGTTTTAATATGGAACACGTACACATATGCGAAACGTCGAAAGCTGGTTTCCGAAGTAGTAAAAATATTAGTGTGCGATGTTGTCAATGTACGGAGTGTCTTGTATCCAAACGGGGGACTATCCAAACTTTGAGGAACATTTAAGTGATAAGTTTACATTTATTCAGTAAAAAATGGCAAATATACCTCAGTTTCCTGCATTTGATCCTGACTGTGACCAGACAAACCTGTCACAGAGGTGGATCAAATGGCTTAAAAGGTTTGAAAATTTGTTGATAGTTTCTGACATCAAAAGTGCTGAAAGAAAGCGTGCCTTTCTACTTCATTATGCAGGTGATAGAGTTTGTGACATCTCTGACACACTGAAAGACACTGGTGGTGCCAAAGATTATGACACTGCCAAAGCCAAACTAACAGAGCATTTCAAACCAAGACAAAATACTGCCATGGAAATTATGCATTTCAGGAGAGCAAAACAACTCTCTAATGAAACCGTTGATCAATACCACACACGTCTGCAGGGTTTAGCAGCCCATTGTGAGTTTGCTGATGTTGACAAAAAAATCAAACAGCAAATAATTAAAACATGCACATCTACACGTCTTCGTCGAAGAGCTCTAGAACTTGTTGATGATGACAGTTCTCTTACCAAGATACTGGATATTGCTCGTCGAATGGAAGATGCTGCACGTGATGCTCGTGTCATGGAGTGCAGTGCCAATAACGGTTCTGCCACTGTTACTAACAGTGATGAGGTACGTAAGGTTCAGGGAGGACATCGTAATCAAAGAAGTTATCATGCCAAACCTAACAGTAAATTGAGCCGAGAGCCACATCACAACTGGGGTCATGGAACAAGACTCAAGCAGTCACAACGACCCACATCAGAGGGTGTCAACAACAAATGTTACAATTGTGGAGGAGACTACCCACACCAAGATAATGTTTGTCCTGCTCAAGGTAAGAAGTGCTATGAGTGTGGAAAACTAGGTCATTTTGGTGCTATGTGTAGTTCAAGAAACGCACTCAAGAAACCACAGTCTATGAATAAAAGCACTGTACGAGGATCAGGTCATAGGGGTCGAGGTGGTAAACACAATATTGCACCTCACATCCAGAATGTTAATAATGTACAAGACAACATTTCATTACAACCAGTCTCAGATGACAGTGAATGTGATTATACTTATGGAGTACAATCAGTCACAGAATGGAATGATCTTCCAAACAACCCAGAGACATGTGTATACATTGCTGGTATTTGTCTCAAAGTTCTCATTGACACTGGATCAAACATTGACACCATTGCTGAGTGCCACTATAAAAAAATTAAAAAACAGTTCCCAAAGCTTGAGAACTATAATGGCAAAGTCACTGCCTATGCTTCAAAGGTAGCCTTGCCAGTGATTGGAACTTTCACTGCAGAGATTAAGTCAAAGAATGCAATGCTCATTACTACATTCCATGTTGTTAGGAATGCAAAGGAGTCTTTACTCAGTTACAAGACTTCAACCAAATTGGGGCTACCTCAGCTTTCTAATGCTGTAGCAGTGGAATCTGCAAACAATGTTGATGGTATTGTTGCTGAATTTTCTGATCGATTTAAATCCATAGGTTGTTATACTGATAGCAAAGTACATCTGCATATCAACCCAGATGTAATTCCAGTTGCCCAACCACATCGCCGACAACCATTCCATACTCGCAAGAAAGTCGATGCCGAACTGGATAGGCTGATCGACCTAGATATCATTGAACCAGTAACAGGCCCAACACCATGGGTAAGCCCAATTGTCACTCCACCAAAGCCAAAGAATCCAGATGAGATACGCATTTGTGTGGACATGCGTGTTCCCAACAAGGCAATAATGCGTGAACGCCATCCTACACCCACTGTAGATGATATGATCTACCGCTTGAATGGTGCAACTGTATTTAGCAAGTTAGATTTAAACAAGGGCTATCATCAGCTTGAACTTGATGATGAGAGTCGATTCATCACAACGTTTACGACACATCGAGGTCTGTATAGGTACAAGCGCCTGAGTTTTGGTATTAACAGTGCTGCCGAGGTATTCCAGCACATCATCAGCCAGGTATTGCAAGATATACCTAATGCTGACAACATGTCTGATGACATCATTGTTTATGGCCGTACCCAAGCTGAACACGACAAAGCTCTTCGTGCAACATTACAACGCTTACGAGAAAAGAATCTGACGTTAAGCCGAGCAAAGTGTGAGTTCAATCAACGTAAAATTGAATTCTTTGGACATGTACTTAGTGACAAAGGACTGTCTCCAGATCCTAAGAAAGTTGCAGATATCAAGAATGCTGCACCTCCTTCAACGTCCACTGAAGTACATAGTTTTCTGGGAATGGCAAACTACTGTTCTCGCTTCATTCCAGATTTTGCTACCATTACGAAGCCTCTACGTGAGCTCTTGAAGAAAAATGCATCATGGTACTGGAGCGATATCGAGCAAAATGCATTTGATGCTGTGAAAGATGCACTAGTAGAGAATGCGACTGCTACAAACTTTGATCCATCAATGGACATTGAGTTAACGGTGGATGCTAGTCCTGTTGGTTTAGGTGCTGTTTTAGCCCAACACAAACCTGGTCAACCAGATTCCAGAGTAGTAATTGCCTACGCCAGCCGTTCTCTCACAGATGTTGAGCAACGATACAGTCAGACAGAGAGGGAAGCTCTTGCTCTTGTATGGGGCTGTGAACACTTCAATGTGTATCTGCTTGGTGCGCCCTTCACCACGATAGTCACTGACCACAAACCGTTGGAGACCATCTTCAATAATCCAAAGTCCAAACCACCAGCTCGCATTGAGAGATGGGCTCTTCGTCTGCAACCATGCAACTTTACGGTGAAATACAAGCCGGGTGCAGGCAATCCCGCTGATTACATCAGTCGACATCCTGCCAACAGTTTCACCATCACCAAGCATCAGCAAGTTGCCGAGAAATATGTACACTCTGTTATCTGTGATGCAGTCCCTAAGGCTCTCACTCTTGATGAAATCCGTACTGCAACCCTAGAGGACCCAACTCTGCAAGCAACAGTGGATGCATTGACTAAGAAAAAGTTTCCACGCATCCCACCCTCAGGAGTTGACCAAGATGCATTCAAAGCACTTGAACGCATCCAGACAGAATTAAGTGTTACGCAACAACGCAACACCGTGCTGCGAGGTACTCGTATCGTCATTCCAGCTGTTCTCCAGCAACGTGCTCTGAAGCTTGCACATCAAGGACACCAAGGTCTTGTTAGGACCAAACAGCTGCTACGAGAAAAGGTGTGGTTTCCTGGCATTGATTGTCAAGCAAAGGCTATGCATGATGCTTGTGTCCCTTGCCAAGCTGCAGTGGATACTTCAAGACCAACACCTCTACAACCTTCACCACTACCTGCTGCACCATGGACGGAAGTATCAATGGACTTCTGCGGACCGCTACCAACTGGAGAGTACTTGATGGTAGTCATTGATGATCACTCACGTTATCCAGAAGTATCCACTTCCACATCTGCAAAGGCTGTCATCCCGAAACTCGACAAGATCTTTTCAAACTTTGGCATTCCTGAAGTTGTCAAAACGGACAATGGACCGCCATTCAATGGACAAGACTTCGTCAACTTTGCTGAGCATATTGGATTCAAACACCGCCGTGTGATGCCACTACATCCTCAAGCAAATGGAGAAGTTCAGAGATTCATGCAACCTCTCATGAAAGCGGTACGCTGTGCTCATGCCGAAGGACGATCCTGGAAACAAGCTATGTATGCTTTTCTCAGGAACTACCATGCAACACCACATGGAACACACGGCAAGTCGCCTGGTGAACTTTTATTTGGACGTCCTATGAGGATCGCACTACCCGTCATGCCAGCCGAGGTAACGGATAAACGTCTCGCTCAGAAGGATGCACTAGGCAAGGGCAAAATGAAAATTGCTCATGATCAACGTGCAAAGGAATAATTCATAAAGGTTGGAGATACTGTTCTCGTTGAAAAGAAAAAAAGAGGGAAAGCTAGATATGCCGTATGATACAAAGCCATATAAAGTGATTAGTGTAAAAGGAACTATGGTAACAGCTAGTAATAGAGATCATAGTATAACACGTAATATGGCCTATTTCAAAGTGATTCCAACTAGTGTAGAAAATGATGAAATGCAAAGTCGTGCAAAAGAAAAAGAAAAAATGAGTTATAACTCGATAAACAATTCATCAAGGGATGTTATTGTATTTGGAGACTCTCGTCCTAAACGTCATGTTAAACGCCCTACACGATTTGATGATTAATTGTGTTCCTATGTAATGCAAAGTATTTACTTGTTATGCTGAACTAAATTTAATATTGTTTGAATAATGCAGATCTCTCATTCAATATTTTGTAACTTTGTATTACAGTTTCTTTCATGTTTGTTTAACATTGCATATGTATTTTTAATATTGGAATCCTTTGTGGTAAAGATTAATAATAATAATAATAATAATAATAATAATAATAATAATAATAATAATAATAATAATAATAATAATAATAATAATAATAATAATAATAATTTTTATTTAGGCAAGGTACATACATAAAGAGATTTTACAAAGTTCGTTGGGTTAATAGATAGGGCTAGTACATACAATGCCTAAAGCCACTATTACGCAAAGCGTTTCGGGCAGGAAAAACATTAATGACTAAAGCTTAAAACTAATGGGTAAAAAGAATAAAATGTGTTGAGAACAAATAAAAATAGAGGTAAAAGAGGGGTGAACATGGCTGAAAAAGCAGCACAAATACAATTACAAATTATTACAGAAAATTACTTTTAAACAGCGTTGTTTTGAAAAAAAAAAACATACATGGGTTGACAACAGAGGGGTAAGGTAGGTTACAGGGAATTTATTAGGTAGTGCTTCGTTTTTATCTTAAGCTGGTTGAGAGAGGTACTGTCTTTAACATGGTTGGGAAGATCATTCCACATTCTGGGTCCCTTGATTTGAAGAGCATTTCTAGTATGATTAAGTCGTACTCTAGGAATATTAAAACTGTATTTATTTCTGGTGTGGTGCTCATGGGTTCTGTTACAACCTTCAATGAATCTTTTGAGGTCAGGATTGGCATTTCAGTTCAGCGTTTTATATATGTATAATACACATGAGAGAATGTGCAATGACTTAATATCTAACATATTCAGAGATTTGAGTAGGGGTACCGAGTGATGTCTGGGGCTAGAGTTGGATATTGTCCTAATAGCAGCTTTGTGTTGAGTAATTAGAGGACGTAAATGATTTTGGGTAGTAGAACCCCAAGCACAAATGCCATAGTTGAGATATGGATAGATGAGGGAGTAATAGAGAGTCACCAGGGCAGGGCGGGGTACATAATATCTGATCTTAGAAAGAATGCCAACAGTTTTTGAAACTTTTTTTGATATATTTAGAATGTGTCCCTGGAAATCCAGCTTGTGGTCGATGAGAACGCCAAGGAATTTGCCATCTAATTTGTTACAAATTTGGGTATTGTTTATTTTGAGATTTATATGATTAGAGGATTTATTGCCAAACAGAATATAAAACGTTTTGTTTTGGGTGAGTTTGTTGGCAGTTAGCCAAAGATGGACTTTCTCTAGCTCAGTATTTACTGTGGCATTTAGAGCAAGGGGGTCAGGACTGGAGTAAATGAAGGTTGTGTGATCAGCAAATAGAATTGGTTTGAGGTGTTGGGAGGCATTTGGAAGGTCATTAATGTAGATGAGAAAGAGGAGAGGGCCAAGTATGCTGCCCTGAGGAACACCAATGTTGATGGGTAGGGTGGGAGAAATTGTATAATTCACAGAAACATACTGGAGCCTGTCAGTAAGATAAGATTTGAGGTATTGCAGGGAGTGTCCTATGACTCCATAATGATGTAATTTAAGAAGAAGGTTCTGGTGGTTGACAGTGTCAAAAGCCTTACGCAGGTCCACAAATAACCTAACAGGGAACTCCTTTTTATCAAGAGCTGCGTGAATCAAGTTAATCATACAAATAAGTGCATCATACTAATTAAGTTGTTTAAATTCTTTGTGTGCTTAATTAATGTTAAATGTATGCAATATCTCTTGATATGTTAATAACTTACTTTGTGTCAATAACTTAGCTTTGTGCTACAAGCATGGTAGACATCCTGTAGTCATTCTTTTCAAGAAAAGGAGGGATGTCATGTTCACAGAAAATGGTACCATCCGTTTTCTATGTGTGGCGGAGCAGACGCCAGAGAAGGTAAACAGAGCGTACAGGACGCCCGCCAAGCTTGGTAGCTACTAGTCATGTATCAGTTTAACTATTAAAGTCAGTAACCAAGCGATGGCTTTACATATTCTATTTATTTACATATATTCTAAAAACAGCGAGAGTAACGCCTGTCCACAAATGTGGTGATCTCACAGATGTTAACAACTACAGACCTATATCAATCCTGCCAAACTTGTCAAAAAATTTTGAAAAACTAATCTATAAGCAGCTTTACTCATATCTAGCCAAACTCAATATACTTAGCCCTTGCCAATATGGCTTCAGACCCAAAAACAGCACTAACGATGCACTTATTAGTATGCTTAACTCGATTCATACAGCTCTTGATAAAAATGAGTTCCCTGTTGGGTTATTTGTGTACCTGCGTAAAGCTTTCGATACTGTCAACCACCAAAACCTTCTTCTTAAATTACATCATTATGGAGTCAGAGGACACTCCCTACAATACCTCAAATCCTACCTTACTGACAGGCTCCAATATGTTTCTGTGAATAATACAATTTCTCCCACCCTACCCATCAAAATTGGTGTTCCCTAGGGCAGCATACTTGGCCCTTTCCTCTTTCTCATCTACATTAATGACCTTCCAAATGCCTCCCAACACCTCAAACCAATTCTATTTGCTGACGACACAACCTTCATTTACTCCAGTCCTGATCCCCTTGCTCTAAATGCCACAGTAAATACTGAGCTAAATAAAGTCCATCTGTGGCTAACTGCCAACAAACTCACCCATAACATTGACAAAACTTTCTATATTCTGTTTGGCAATAAATCCTCTAATCAAATAAATCTCAAAATAAACAATACCCAAATTTGTAACAAATTAGATGGCAAGAAAACAAAGATATTAAATCGGCGCCCACCCAGGCAGGGAGGAGCTGTTCGCAAGATGCAACTGTCTGATGGCTCCCAGCTTGACTATGTAAACAGATTCAAATACCTTGGCCTTGAGGTGCCACTGTACGGTCCTGTTGTATTCAGACTCTGTCGTCAGTTTAAAGAGAGGCTCCGAGCTCTCAAGGCTGTTGCAGGTTATCACTCAAGCTATGGTGCCAATGTCAGAATTGTCAAAATGATGTACTTTGCATACATCAGATCTTTAGTAGATTATGCTGCACCTCTGCTTGTTTTGATGCCTGAAAGAAAGCTTGGAGGGCTTGAAAAATTGCAAAACGAAGCCTTGAGGATAATCCTTGGGTGCCCTCGTACCACAAAGATACTTAATATGAGAAAGGAACTTAATATTCTGAGCGTTGTTGATCGTGTTACTGAAATTAACTGTCAAATTGGTATAAAAATGCTTAGGCTAACTCATCCTAATCCTTGCACAGAAGCCCTCCAGAATTTCTTTATTGAAGATCAGCATTGTTCCAAATGGATAACAAAAACTGGAACTCAACTCAGAATGTATCAGGTTCATGATTTGTACCAAGAGAAACAACAACGGCACTTTCCTGCACCGTGGGAGGTTACACCCTTTCCAGTTTTAATCCCTCCCTTTCCACCCAAGAAGCAAATTAGAGATCAGCCCAAGCTTCGTCTTGAGGCAAAGCTCAACGCCTTAAGCCATATTGATGCTCTGTCCACAGAGCATTCTCTCTCTCAAATTATATATACTGATGGTTCCCTACACCGCACCACGGGTGCAGCTGGAAGTGCAGTTGTCCTGACAATGGGCGATGGCCTATACTTTGAGTGGGGAGTCCGTATAAACAACTGGGCCTCTACCCTTCAGACTGAACTATTTGCCTTGATCCTTGCACTGAAATGTGTACAAGTCTCAAAACTTGATACATTAATTGTAAGTGACTCCTTATCATCCTTAAATGCTCTCAACTCTTTAAGACATAACTGTAACATGCTCGTGTCCGAAGCTAGACACAAATACAACAAAATTATTAAGGATGGTAACAGAGTCCATTTCATGTGGTCTCCATCTCATGTTGGCCTCCGAATGCATGATAGAGCTGATAAGTTAGCCAAAGAATCTGCCTTTAAAGGAGCCGTTGAGTGTAACCTTGGATTGTCAATGAGCAATCTGAGAGCAGCTGTACACCGAGAACTTCAACAAGATCTTGTAGATCTGAGGCAAAGTGAAATTGACACCAGTAATTCCATCTATCATCATACTATCATGCAAGAGGAGCCACACATCTATGGATCATCCAATAAAATCAGCAGACTTCTAGATGTTACTACTGCTCGGCTTAGACTCGGTTACAAGTATCTCTGGGAATTCTCATTATCTGCTGATGTAGACCTGACCAAATGTAAACTGTGTCAACAAAATTATTCGCACACCCTCCGTCACTATGTGATGGAGTGCGAAAAGATACGTGAATTTAGAGACAATTCTATAACCAATGTTCCAGCGATGTGTCAATATTTCATTCAAAATGATCTGCTACCAGAAATTTTAGCCAAATATCCCCAGTTTGCTAACTGTAGGTAGTAACTAAGTGATTGTAACCTATCCACCGCTGCCCACTGGATGGGGGGCGGTGTGCAGGACAAACATATAAATTTTGACACTAGCTCTCCACATATGTCAGTTGCTTAATTTAGAACCTGTACTTGAGGTCGATCTCGAACCCATTGTTGATGTGATGACTTATATTGAATTTTGTAACTAGCTCATCAAGATTGTAACTTGCTTAGCTAAATGAATTGTGGGGTTCAGTCACTGAGCCCATTATGTGCCTCTGTAACCCTTTCCACTACCGCCCACAGGATGGGTATGGGGTGCATAATAAATGAACTAAACTAAATTCCTTGGCATTCTTAAGTGACCACAAGCTGAATTTCCAGGGACACATTCTAAACATATCAAAAAAAGTTTCAAAAACTGTGGGCATTCTTTCTAAGATCAGATATTATGTACCACGCCCTGCCCTGGACTCTCTATTACTCCCTTATCTATCCATATCTCAACTATGGTATTTGTGCTTGGGGCTCTACTACCCAAAATCACTTACGTCCTCTAATTACTCAACACAAAGCTGCTATTAGGACAATATCCAATTCTGGCCCCAGACATCACTCGGTACCCCTACTCAAATCTCTGAATATGTTAGACATTATGTCACTGCACATTCTCTCATGTGTATTATACATATATAAAACGCTAAACTATAATGTCAATCCTGATCTCAAAAGCTTCATAGAAGGTTGTAACAGAACCCATGAGCACCACACCAGAAATAAATACAGTTTTGATATTCCTAGAGTATGACTTAATCAAACCAGAAATGCTTTACAAATCAAGGGGCCCAGAATGTGGAATGACCTTCCCAACCATGTTAAAGACTGTACCTCTCTCAACCAGTTTAAGTTAAAAACGAAGCTATACCTAATAAATTCCCTGTAACCTACCTTACCCCTCTGTTGTCAATCCATGTATGTTTTTTGTTTTTCAAATCAACACTGTTTGAATGTAATTTTCTGTAATAATTTGTAATTGTATTTGTGCTGCTTTTTCAACAATGTTCCCCCCTCTTTTACCTCTATTTTTATTTGTACTCAACACATTTTATTCTTTTTACCCATTAGTTTTAAGCTTTAGTCATTAGTGTTTTTTCCTGCCCGAAACGCTTTGCGTAATAGTGGCTTTAGGCATTTGTTACGACCCTGGGTTCTCCAGTGGAAACCAGAGGTCAAAATTGAGCTATTAAACTTTCTGGTAGTACAGTTGAGTGCATCACTAGCGGCAATTGTTTGTATCTTCCCTGCCAGACGTAAGACTATTATTGTTTCTCAAAGAGCATTTAAAGACTGAGCTGGGGGTTGATTATTAAATAATAACATAGGCACCAACTTTGCTTACTAATACTTTCTAATCATTTGTAAAGTAACAATACGTTGCATAGGGGAAGATCTTTAATGTGCTTAGCTGCACGATCAATTAGGCTCCTTCCAGCACCACGACATGGGAGGCCTAGCTGGTCGCTAGGAGGTTCTTCTCTGGCTGGCGTTCGTGCGGACGAGACCTACTCTGTGGCTACACCCCTAATCTCCTCCCTTCTCCCCTTACTTATTTCCCTTACCCTAAGTTCCTGTACCATTAAGTTAAGTATTGTATGATTTCTAAGTGTACCTACTCTGGTAGTAACAATTGGTGAGACCTGGGGGTAGTAGTTGCCAGTGTTTTGGGTAACCCTAAGTGTTGTGTTTTGTATTAGGGTACCACATGGTCTCACTACCCTAAGCTGCATCCAGCTTCAGTGCTTATCCAGTAGTACTTTACCCTAGCTTGTTATTAGTGTAAACCTTGTATCCTGCCTATGTGGACCAAGGCTTTTAACGTAAGATAGTGTGGTCAAGTTATTATTATTATTGTTATTGGTGTGAGTGTATATGGGGGGTTGTTAAGGGGTTAATAAATAAGTACATGAATTACAGAGTATCCCTTCTTCCTGTGTGGGAGCGCATTGATCAACCCTTAGACTAACATATATGGTCTAGTAGCAAGTTATTACTACTGTGGATAGTTTATTTTGGGGGCCGGGCCTTTTAGCTCTCCCATATTTGATACTCTTGTCTTCTAACTACCCTTACCCCTTAATAGTACCAGTCCCCCATAGAAGCCCCACACACAATTATTTATAATAGCATTGTATGTACTAGCTCTATCTATAAAGCCAACAAACTTTGTAAAATCTCTTTATGTATGTACCTTTACCTAAATAAAAATTATTATTATTATTATTACATCAACCCTACAACCAAGACTTCCTCAATAACACACAAACACCACAGTGCCAAGTGTGTAGGTTCACACCCTCCTCATGGTGTGGTGGTCTAGCTTGGCAGTACCAAGTGTGTAGGGTCACACCCTCCTCATGGTGTGGTGGTCTAGCTTGGTAGTACCAAGTGTGTAGGTTCACACCCTCCTCATGGTGTGGTGGTCTAGCTTGGCAGTACCAAGTGTGTAGGGTCACACCCTCCTCATGGTGTGGTGGTCTAGCTTGGCAGTACCAAGTGTGTAGGGTCACACCCTCCTCATGGTGTGGTGGTCTAGCTTGGCAGTACCAAGTGTGCAGGTTCACACCCTCCTCATGGTGTGGTGGTCTAGCTTGGCAGTACCAAGTGTGTATGTTCACGCCCTACTCTTTCCTTTTTAGAATTTTACATTATTATATTATTTTTATAATTATTTACAAGTGTAATTTTGACAAAGTAAATTTTAAGTTCGATCATTTTTGTTTTGTTTTTGCCAAAACTCGAATGATAAATTGTCCAAGAACTAAACTTTATTAAGCTCCAGTGTAGTGCTGCAAGCTAAGGTAACAATGTTGAATTGAGGTCCAGTGTAGTGCAGCAAGCTAAGGTAATTATGAGGAGTTGACGTAAAGTGTAGTGCAGCAAGCTAAGTTAATTATGAGGAGTTGAGGTCCAGTGTAGTGCAGCAAGCTAAGTTAATTATGAGGAGTTGAGGTCCAGTGTAGTGCAGCAAGCTAAGGTAATTATGAGGAGTTGAGGTCCAGTGTAGTGCAGCAAGCTAAGGTAATTATGAGGAGTTGAGGTCCAGTGTAGTGCAGCAAGCTAAGTTAATTATGAGGAGTTGAGGTCCAGTGTAGTGCAGCAAGCTAAGGTAATTATGAGAAATTGAGGTTCAGTGTAGTGCAGCAAACAGCAGCAGAGGGTGTAATAGTAGAAACAACAGTAGCCGGATCAGCATGAGAAGTAGCAGTTGGTAACAGGGTTGTTGATTTGTGGAACCAATTACCACGAAACGTAGTGGAGGTGGGGTCCCTCGATTGTTTCAAGCGTGGGTTGGACATGTATGAGTGGGATTGGGTGGTTATAAATAGGAGCTGCCACGTATGGGCCAATAGGCCTTCTGCAGCTACCTTTGTTCTTATGTTCTTAAATTGCAGGAGGAACAGCAGTAACAGGATCAGCATGAGAAGTAGCAGTAGAAATAGCAGGAGGAACAGCAGTAGCTGGATCAGCATGAGAAATAGCAGGAGGAACAGCAGTAGCTGGATCAGCATGATAAGTAACAGTAGAAATAGCAGGAGGAACAGCAGTAGCTGGATCAGCATGATAAGTAACAGTAGAAATAGCAGGAGGACCAGCAGTAGCTGGATCAGCATGATAAGTAACAGTAGAAATAGCAGGAGGAACAGCAGTAGCTGGATCAGCATAAGTAACAGTAGAAATAGCAGGAGGAACAGCAGTAGCTGGATCAGCATGATAAGTAACAGTAGAAATAGCAGGAGGAACAGCAGTAACAGGATCAGCATGAGAAATAGCAGTAGAAATAGCAGGAGGAACAGCAGTAGCTGGATCAGCATGATAAGTAACAGTAGAAATAGCAGGAGGAACAGCAGTAGCTGGATCAGCATGATAAGTAACAGTAGAAATAGCAGGAGGAACAGCAGTAGCTGGATCAGCATGATAAGTAACAGTAGAAATAGCAGGAGGAACAGCAGTAGCTGGATCAGCATGATAAGTAACAGTAGAAATAGCAGGAGGAACAGCAGTAGCTGGATCAGCATGATAAGTAACAGTAGAAATAGCAGGAGGAACAGCAGTAACAGGATCAGCATGAGAAATAGCAGTAGAAATAGCAGGAGGAACAGCAGTAGCTGGATCAGCATGATAAGTAACAGTAGAAATAGCAGGAGGAACAGCAGTAGCTGGATCAGCATGATAAGTAACAGTAGAAATAGCAGGAGGAACAGCAGTAGATGGATCAGCATGATAAGTAACAGTAGAAATAGCAGGAGGAACAGCAGTAGCTGGATCAGCATGATAAGTAACAGTAGAAATAGCAGGAGGAACAGCAGTAGCTGGATCAGCATGATAAGTAGCAGTAGAAATAGCAGGAGGAACAGAAGCCGGGAAAATTTTGTTTTCAAGAATAACGTGAGTAGGAAGAAGGGGGTGTAACATCGTTTTCAGAACATCAATAAATAAAAAAAAATCAATATCTAAATTTTTATTCAAAATAATGTGTGTACAAGAACATATGAGTAATATACAATTGTGGGGACAGGAGTTACAAAAACTCATGAAGCCATTATTACGTAAAGAGTTTCCCCACAAAACTTGCAATAATTTAGAAGAAAATGTAATTAAAGGTGTGACGGGGTAAGCACTTAATACTAAAAGGGAAGTAATCTAACAAAAATGAATAATTTTAAGAAAACACAAATGAATATAATAAAAAGGTGATACTTAATAATGACTGGTATAGACTATTACATTAATGAGTCGGTAGTTCTAGCAACAGTACAGTACTTTATTTACATTAATAACACAATGGAAATACTAAGGTGTAATTTAGAAAAGAAACTGGACTTTTTCTCTTAACATTTTCTTGGAACTTAACAGAAATATAGTATAAGTTATGGTTAATGAGGGCAACACTAAAAATAAACAAGGATCATAAGGGAAAGGAGATTTCCTTTATTCAAGGAGACAAGAATAAACAAAGGACATGAATAAACACTTTATCAAAGAAATGCAAGAATTAAATAACACATGATGAAGAAAGGACATAAATTGTAATAAATAAAAATATATTAGAGTAACTATTAGATTAACTATATTAGAGTATATTATGATTAGAGTAACATAAATCTATTATTAGGAAAAATGTGAGTGAAATTAGTTACATGGTATTGATTATATGATATTAATTATATAATATTAAGTAAATATTTCTTAGTCTACATTATCTTTCATATACATACACACATTTTTTCTCATCTACATTAATGATGTTCCAAATACCTCTCAACATCTCAAACCAATTTTATTTGATAATGACACACTCTTCATTTTCTCCAGTCCTAACCCTCTTATTTTGAATGATTCAGTGAATATTGAACTAAATAAAGTTCATCTTTGGCTAACTGCTAACAAACTCATCTTTAACGTTGACCTATATTTTGTTTGGTAATAAATCCTCAGATCAAATTAATCTAAGAATTAACAATATCCAAATTAGTAACACAATAGATGGTAATTAAATTCGATCCTTGGTGTTCTGATTGATAACAAGCTGAATTTTCAGGGACACATTTAAAATATAGCTAAAAAAGTTTCAAAAACAGTTGGCATTCTCTCTAAAATCAGATACTATGTACCTCGCCTTGACCTGATGACGCTCTATTACTCTCTCATCTATCCTTATCTCAATTATGGTATCTGCTTGGGGGTTCTACTACCCAAAATCATCTACGTCTGCTAATTACTCAACACAAATCTATTGGAATAATAACAAACCCTGGCCCCCAGACTGCACTCGACCCGCTTACTTAAATCTTTGAATATGTAAGATAATAAGTCACTGCACATATTCTCAAGTGTACTCTATATATTTAAAACCCTGAACTGTAATGCCAATCCTGACCTTAAACGCTTCCCAGAAGGTTGTAACAGAACCCATGGGCACCACATCAAAAACAAATCTTGTTTCTTGTGTGGTTTCAAGATCCAGGGGGGTCTGGTAGCCAAGTAGACAGCGCGCAGGACTCGTAATTCTGTGGCCCGGGTTCGATTCCCGGACCAGGCAGAAACAAATGGGGAAAGTTTCTTTCACCCTGATGCCCCTGTTATCTAGCAGTAAATTAGGTACCTTGGAGTTAGACAGCTGTTACAGAGTTGCTTCCTGGGGGTGTTTGTGTGTGTGGGGGAAAAAATAATTTAGTAGTTAGTTACAGTTGATTGATTGACAGTTGTGAGGCGAGCCGAAAGAGCAGAGCTCAACCCCCGCAAGAACAACTAGGTGAATAAGTACCTATTTGATACTCCAAGAGTGCGACTGAACCAAACTAGAAATTCTCTGCAAATCAAGAGATCCAGAATGTGGAATGAGCTTCCCAGTCATTTCAAAGGCTGTACCTCTCTCAACCAGCTTAAGAGAAAAACCAAGTGCTACCTAATAAACTCCATGTAACCTACCATACCCCCTAAATGTCAACCTATGTTTTGCTTTTTATTAACAATATTGATTATTGACCAACTAGTTTAACTGCTGATATCTGCCATATATAAACTTGAAGAAAATTGTAGCCTTCTGTTTATTTAGTTAAAATTACTTCTGCTGTTCTGTTTCAATTTCTGCTGTTCCATCCATCATACAATTTTTGTCATTCTTGATTTTCATTTTTCAATTCACGCTTTTGATCTCAATTGGTTTTAAGGTTTTAGTCTAGGTGTTTTTCCTTCATCTTGCCCGAAACGCTGTGTGTATTAGTGGCTTTAGGCATAGTATGTACTACCTGTAGATAAACTAAAAATCCACAATTCTGTTTGTAACTCATCTTGAATGTTTGCCCAAAATGCTATGTGTATTAGTGGCTTTAGGTACTATATGTACTAGCTCTATGTATAAATCCAACATTACGTTTGTAACATCATCTATGTATGTACTTTTCCTGAATAAAAATTTGATTTTGAATTTTGTATGTACTTTTACCTAAATAAAACTTATTTATGTATTTATTTTGTTATTACAGTCTCTCTTTCAAACTGGTTGGGAGGCATACAAATTTTAATTAAATTACAATAATTTAATTAATTTAACATTCCCAATAATTAGGAAACCCGCCATAACCTGCATTAATTTAGCATTCCCAATAATATGGAAACCCGCCATAACCTGCATTAATTTAGCATTCACAATAATTAGGAAACCCGCCATAACCTGCATTAATTTAGCATTCACAATAATTAGGAAACCCGCCATAACCTGCATTAATTTAGCATTCCCAATAATTAGGAAACCAGCGATAGGGAATTTCATAAATGCACCTCACAATATAAACTGGGAATCTGAACTCAACAATACACAGGATATAAATTCATAATGGATATAAACTGCCAAAAGATTAAACAACACCTGATTCACAAGTGGCATACTTAAAGCAATTAACAAGAAACACGAATATGAAACAAAACATAGAATTGCCCTAATTACAAAAGAAGTTAAGAGATACTCATCAATGCTCACCAATATAATATGAAGAGCCAAAGCTTCCTTTTATGAGAATATATTTAAAGAAGCAAAAGGAAATGTGGAAATGAAAAAATCCTCAAGGGCCGTGACGAGGATCGAACCTACTTCTGAGAACATCCCAAACACTGCCTTAATCGACTGAGCTACGACATGGATAAGGGCCTCATCACGACCCTTGTGGATTTGTTCATTTGATGCATCATGCTATTGTGATTTCTGTGTGTAGTGAAATATGAAAAGTACATGGAACATCATCTCTAACCTCCTAGAGTCTAAACAATAATCACATAACAAGCAGATAAAACTCTCCAATGATGGTTACACACCTGCAACAGACAGATATTGCAACTGAATTCAATAGCTTCTTTTCATCAATTGGTACAAACCTTGCCAGAAAAATCCCAGAGACCCAGACACATGTTATTACAAATCTCACAGGCAGCTGTCCTAACTCTCTACTCCTTTTGCCAGTCAGCCAAAAAGACATTATATCCATAATTCAATCACTTAACACAAAAGCTGGGAACATTTTTGAAATACAATCTATGATATATATAAAAGTGCTGCCCCTGCTCTTGCACTACCCATAGCTCTGCTATTCATCAAATTTCTAGACCGTCATACTTTTCCTGATATCCTTAAGAAAGCAAGAGTGATGCCAGTTCATAAAGGAGACAAGACAGCTGACAAAAAATATTACAGACCAATATCAAATCTACCAATACTTTCAAAAAATATATGAAAAAATTATTTATAAACAGCTCTATTTGTACTTTGTAAAACTCAACATACTACCGATTAAATCCACAACGACCGTGATGAGGGTTTGAACCTACGTCCAGGATGATCCCAGATGCGCATTAATCGACTGCGCCACATGGTAATAGGAACTGCAACCGGGTTTGCTAATGCTCACACACGGATCCCACAGTCTCTCCAAGACACAAACTGGAGTTTTACACAATTCTCCCATGCCCTTGGGATCTGTCAACAAGCTGTTCTACCTCTTAAGAGGTAGACTATATTGCTCTGGACTATATAGATTCCTATCTCAGTGACAGACATGTACATGTAGTCATCAATAGCATAACCGTCCTTACTCTACTCACTTGAACAAAAGATTGCCACAGGGCAGCATCTTGGGACCTCTCCTATTTCTTATATATGTTCATCAATGACGTGCCAAATGTTTCTAGCATTCTTAAACCTATACTATTTGCAGACGATACTACCATTGTCTATTCTTACCCTACCCCCACACACTAAATAATATTGTCAACAGTGAATTAAAAAAGTCCACTCATGGATGTCAACCAATAAACTTACATTAAACATAGAAAAGACCATCCACAAGTTATTTGGTAGAAAGTAAGTAATTATCAAAAGAAGGCACCAAACCTTATTTTGTAGTAAACTATCAAATCAGATTCAACTTCAGGCAGCACTTTTATATATATCATAGATTGTATTTCAAAAATGTTCCCAGCTCTTGTGTTAAGTGATTGAATTACGGATATAATGTCAATGGGCTGACTGGCAAAAGGACAGATAATGTTAACATTACCCATAAAAATGATGGGAAGTTCTTTGGCCTATACATAGTCATGGGACTGAACTTTAGCACCCTGATACAACACACAGCTAAAAAAGTCTAAAAAATGGTCGGTATACTTTCTATTATCAGAAATTATATTCCTCAAGCCCATCATCACTCGGCAAAAATCTGCTATCAGAACAGTAACGAACCCTAGTCTTCAGACAACACACAGCCCCTCTATTTAAGTCCCTTAACATGCTAAACATACACTCAGTCCACACATTCTCATGTGCTATCTACATGTATAAAACCTGGTTTATAAAAAACCCTGGTTTCCTGGAAACCAGGTGTAAAACCTGGTTTCCTAAACGCTAATCTTGATCTGAAACTTTTCCTTGATATATGTAATAGAACCCAAAGCCACACCAGAAACAAACATCTCTTTGATATCCCCAGAGTCAGACTAAACTTGTGCAAACATTCCATGCAAATAAAATGGCCCAGTCTTTGGAACTCACTCCCTGATGAATTAAAAAATTGCCCAATCCATGCCCTGTTCAAAAGTAAAGGAAAAAAAGGACCTAATTTCATCCTCACAGTTTCCTACCTTGTGCTTCAAACTTAAACTGTACATCTGAAAGGGTACACTGCTAAAATGTACCCTTTCATCTTTAAGGACCTGCCTGAAATGGTATGCAAGCTAGTGGCTTTGCATGAATGTAAAAATACCAATGTTATGTAATGACACCAACCCATTGTACCTTCTTGCAAATAAATTATTATTATTTTTATTATTACCCAGGACAAAGTGATTGCGGAACGCCAGGCAAAGCATCTTAACCGCTACACCACAGAAACTGTACATAACTGAACATTTTAGTTATATTTTATATATGGCAATGGAAATTTTGTTTGTTGTCAAAGTGAACACCAAGGAACTTCCCATCAACTCTGCTCATAATTTGGTATTGTTAAGTCTTAGACAATGAATCACAACAGATATGGTCGAGATATGATGACCAAACCACACACCAGAAGATGAGGAGACGACGACATTACGGTCCGTCCTGGACCATTATCAAATCAATTGTGATAATGGTCCAGGACGGTCCGGGATGTTGTCGTCTCATCTTCTGGTGTGTGGTTTGGTCATCATAGTCTTAAGATTAACTTGATTGTTGAACTTCTTACCAAACAAAAATGTAAAACGCCTTGTCGATGTTAATGGAAAGTTTGTTAACAGTCAATTTAATGGACTTCATTTAGTTCAGTATGCACCATGTCATTTAGAATAAGTGGGTTAGCATGTGAGAAAACTTGAAGATGTTTCTTCTTCATGTGATGAAGAGAAAATATGAAGGTATTTGGAAGATATATATGAGAAAAACGAGTTGACCAAGTATGCTACCCTTGCAGAATGCCAATGTTAATTGAGAAAGTGGGAGAAGTAGCAGCGTTCACTGAAATATACTGCTGACAGAGATAAGATTGCAAGTACTAAAGGGAGTGACCTCTAACTCCATAGTGTTGGAGTTTCAGAAGGTTATTGTGTTTAACAGTGTCAAAACCCTTGCATAAGTCAACAAACAAACCTATGGGGAGCTCATTTTTGTTAAGTACTGCATGTAATAATTTAAGCATATTTATAAGAGCAGTGTTGGTGCTTTTCTGGGTCTGAAGCCACACTGTATTATCACACGAGGATAACCTCAATAAATTCCTCTCCCAATGTGATCTATCTGAACAAACTGACCCTATTAGTACCTCAACTTAATTATCCCATTGTTACCAATAATGTAAGTCATTAATAAGAGTTAGCTAAGTTCTATAACATATTGTTACTGTACGTGGACAGTGACCTTGTATGTTAGGATAATTGTCATGTTAATAATATTATTAATAATAATTTATTCACAAACAAGTACAATGGGTTGGTGAGATTACATAAGATTGGTATTTTTACATTCTTGTAAGGTCACTAACACGCACAGTGTTTCCTGCAAGTTCTATAACATATAGTTACTGTGAGTGAACAGTTACTTTGTATATTGAGAAAATTGTCAAGTAAGTTCTGTAACACTTCTAGTTACTGAGAGTGGACAGTGACCTTTTATGTTAAAACAATCATCCAGTTCTTTATAATATAATTAAAAGGTAATAGGTAAGAGCCAAGTATTACACCATATTCTATCTATAAATAATATGGGCCAATGATTGCTCCTAAGCAAATAATAACTTCACATCATTCACATCCATCAACACGAACCTAAACTGCCAATCAAAACAATAAACTATATTTTTTGGTTTGCATAGATGACAAATTACAAGCTGTGGTTTGGCCACAGGGTGGCAAAAACTGCAGCTCTTTGACCTTTAATATGCGGCTAGTAAAAAATTCTTGAGAATGTGAATATTCTATAAGTTTCTACCCGAATCCAGGGCAAGAAATGCATGACTATATAAAAAGTTCCGATACTTGTGGAACAAAGTTTGCATTCACAGTTAAAGGAGGTAAACATTTGTGTCTTGTTTGCCAAGTGCCATTCAGTCATTACAAAGCCAGGAACTTGAAACGCCAGAATGAACCTAATCACAAAAACTTTTCATATGATTATCCACCTAAATCAGACTTAAGGAAAAATAAATTAAATGAGTGAAAATCATCAATAAATTGCCAGCAGACACTGTTGACATTATTCAGTAAGGAAGCTGTGGCTCTCAAATGGTTCTCCTGCAGCTCTCAAACATATGAGGTTTATCATTTGCAGCTCTTACAGTAAGCAAGTTTGGCCACCCCTGCCATAAAGGCTACTCCTATACCTGGTAAAACAGGCCTATAATAATCATACATACCAATTATGCAATGATTAAATTTAGGCTTATATCTACAAATTAAAAATCATTACACTAATTTATAGTTAGAAATACTTATTAATCAAAGATATTGAGAATAATGGAAATACAGACAACTGATATATATACTAGCAGTAATTAAACCTAGGCTAACTATATTCAATGACATACTCCAAAAAATATTATAAATTATAGTCATGGTAATATACTATAAATGAAAAATGCCACTTTATAAAATGGGTTAATACAAGTGGCAGAGTCAGGCTAATAGTATTATTGTCAGATAACATAATATAATTGCCAGTATTCTAATATAATTGTGTCAGGATATTATTATTGTCATTCAGGATAATATATTTACCAGCACGCTAATGTAACTGCCAGTGTCAGGCTAATATAATTGCCAGTCAAACTCATTTAATTGAGTCAGGATAATATAATTGCCAGTCAAGTTAATGCAATTATCAGTCAGCATATATGTAATATAATTGCAAATCAGTATAATATTATTGAAGGTTAAGATAATATAATTCTCAGTCAGGCTATTATAATTGTCGGATTCAGGCTAATATAATTGCCGGAGTCATGCTCACATAATTCACAGTCAGGATAGTATAATTGATGGACAACTTAATGTAATTATTAGTCTGGATACATATAATATACCTAGTAATTGCAAGTCTGTTAATACAATTGCCAGGCAAGATAATATAATTGCCAAAGTCAGGATAATATAATTGCCAGTCAGGATAATATAACTGCTAAACATAAATATCTCAGCCTGGCAAATATTATTTAACAGCTGAGTAATATATATTACTATACATCGTTGGGCTCGAGTAATATATATTTCCAGCTCAGAAAATTATAAATGCCAGTTAGGCTAATATGAGTACTCAACTAAGGTTAGTCTTTTATCAGAATCTATCTTAATGCACACAATAATGCAAGGGTTAGATCACTATAACTACTGTAGATAGGCCAGACTACTAAAAAATCTGATACAAATATAAATGAAGAGGTTTAGCTGAAATAAATTCCAGTCTAATATATATTTGTTAATAATTTATATATCTCAGTCATTAAGCAAAATAACAAAAATTACTTTAATACCAGTATTTCATAAAAATAGTACAATAGTATATATATAAAACCACAGTTAAAAGTTAACAATCAACTAGAGTGCTTTTGGCTTGCTTTCAAGCCTTCAAATGTGGTGGCAGTGATGGCACTGCCAATGCCAGCACTGTGGCTGTGGAACACTGCCACATTTCTTCTGTGGCAAAGAAGAAAATGGAATGGAAGCTATGAGGTACACAGATATCAACGAAGAAAATTGGTACCAGTTGTACAAACACGATCATGACAACAGAAAGGAAAACAGGGCAGGGGTTGGAGAGTGAGAAACAAGTTAACGTAAAGTAGCAACACCATGTTTTTGAATACAGTATATGGAATTGGGTAAGCTAAAACAGTATAAAAATATATAATAAAATAATGGTTGCAGCTATGGAGAGTGCAAGATATTTTCCTGATAAAGTTTACAATTTCTAACAATTTTAAAATTGGAAAAATGGTATTATAAGTTAATGAACTAATATGTGCTTTAATATACATTATACTTAAAACATTTTCGATTTATCTCTCACACTCAAAATGTTTAACCTATCACCCAAATGCACCGTCTTGTGAGTTTTCATACTACAAAGATGACCGAATCTCTTTTAAAACTCTCGACACTCATGAAGGATTATCATTCAAATGCACTAACATGTGTGCTTTTATACCTTTACGTGACTTAAATAATCTGCCACATTTATCACACTCAAAAGGTCTTTCTTCTGTATGTACTAACATGTGACTCATTATAGATCCACGATCTCTAAACCTTCTACCACACTCATCACACTCAAAAGGTCTTTCACCAGAATGCACTAACATGTGAGTCTTCATATTTCCAACCTTACTGAACCTCTTCCCACACTCTGGACACTTATGAAGTTTTTCACCAGAATGCACTAACATGTGAGTCTTCATATTTCCAACCTGATTGAACCTCATCCCACACTCTGGACACTTATGAGGTTTTTCACCCGAATGCACTAACATGTGAGTCTTCATACTTCCAAGATGACTGAACCTCTTCCCACACCCTGGACACTGGCGAGTCTTCTTCTTTATGATAGGTGCAGTTTGTGGGAAGGTTTTCTCCTCGGATGACTGCATGAGTGGTGATGCTGCGTGACGCCTCACGGTGGGACGTCAATGTTGGTGGGACGTTAGGCAAGGCTTGAGTGTTGTTTCTTAGGCTGTTGTAGAGTTAAGACTTGATGTGAGCACTTGAAGGTCAATGGTGGGCTTCTTCTTTATGATAGGTGCAGTTTGTGGGAAGGTTGTTGTGTTGATTTAGGGGCGACGACGATCGTACGTGGGAAGGTTTTATGCTCATGTCTGGACACTCACCGTCTCGTGTTGTGATAATGGCGGCGACGCTCACCTTGGCGTTCCAGTGTTCTTTCTGGTGCCATATTTTATGTTTCTACTTCTTACTATTGTTTGTAACTGGTTTTCTACATTTAACTCTTATGTTTTCCTCTTTTTTTTTAATTAAAGAATATGCTTGCAATTCATTTATTAAAATACAGTGGTACTCGTTTATATACTTTCTGAAGGAAACATTGCTCCCATGGTGAATGCACTACTTTGCATTCTTTTTATTTATTTATTTATTTATTTATTTATTTATTTATTTATTTATTTATTTATTTATATATATACAAGAAGGTACATTGGGTTTGTGAGAATACATTGGATAGTACAGTATTTACATTCTTGTAAAGCCACAAAGGGAATACTTAAATCTATTAATAAAAAACATGACCTTGAGAAGAAGTCACTGCACATTCTCTCATGTGTATTATACATATATAAAACGCTAAACTATAATGCCAATCCTGATCTCAAAAGCTTCATAGAAGGTTGTAACAGAACCCATGAGCACCACACCAGAAATAAATACAGTTTTGATATTCCTAGAGTACGACTTAATCAAACTAGAAATGCTCTACAAATCAAGGGCCCAGAATGTGGAATGACCTTCCCAACCATGTTAAAGACTGTACCTCTCTCAACCAGTTTAAGTTAAAAGCGAAGTTATACCTAATAAATTCCCTGTAACCTACCTTACCCTCACCTGGGACGCGGTCGGGTCAAGATACCTGCTCCGCACCTTCCCCCCCCCCTCCCCCCATGCTGGGTACTGAGATGGAGACTCAGTCACCAGAAGACATGGCTACTTCTCACGGCGTTATTAACATGGACTCTGAAAGCAGCCAGTCAGACGAGGAGGGCGTGTTTCAAGAAGTTCTGACAAGGAATAAGAAGAAACGAAGAAGACAGGAGGCAAGGCGTAGTGTGGACAGTAATACACTTAACGGAAACGATAAAAGAATGAAGAACGACGCCGAGACTGATGCAGACAAACGGACGGAACGATGTCAGGAAGGGGAGGATCAGCGGAGATGGAGGCTTCTCTTCCCTGCCTCATGCACGCTGGCCTATCATCAGAAGCTGCTGTGGACCGTCAAACTCGGAAGAGAACACCGCAAGTTCGAGCCCCTGCTGAAGGAAGGTGTAAACAGACCTTACTTAACGGTAGGTTCTATGGAGGCAGTGGAGTATCTTACCCAGCAAGGATACGATGGAATTCTTATGGAAATACCGGAGGGGAACGAGAAGCTGACGAAGGTAATTATCTATAAATACCCTCAGATTCTGGACCCCGAGTTTATACTCGACGACCAACGATTTGTGTGGGCCAAGCGTCACCTTATTAAAGGTGAAGCTAGGAGTCAGGTGGTGGCTCTAGTGAGAGGTGACGTACCCGAAAAAGTGTTCATCACCGGGGCTGGCTACAGGCATGTAGCAAAGTATGTGGAAGAGCCCATAATATGCCTGAAATGCTGCAGATGGGGGCATAAATCCTGGAGATGTCAAAATGATCCACGATGTCGTTTCTGCGGAAAGTCTCACCTCTCTACTGTGTGTAGAAACAGACTGAATCTGGGTGAGAAAATAGTTCCCAGATGCTGCAACTGTGGAGGTGTTCACAATGCGAGCTCGGCTGTGTGTAGCAAGAGGCCGAGTATGGCTGTTCTCCGGCCGGTGAATGTTACAGAGCAAGCAAGAGCTCTTACCCAGACACCGGGAGCACAGCAAAACAGTTTGCCCCAAACAGTGCCAGTGAACCGGACGAATGCGTGGGTAAAGGAGTCACCTTTACTTAGGCAGGCTCCAGCAACAAGCAGCCACGCCACCACTCAGGACTCCGGCAGTGACAGTGTAACGGTGAGTGAAGTGGCTACTGTGGCTCAGAGAGAGGGTCATAATAATATGGTCAAGGAAGTGTGGGCTGAACTTAAAAAAGTTGGTGAGTTCCTCCAAAATCTGGGGCAGAGAATCGAGTCCATCGAGGCTAAATTAAACGTTCAGGAGGTCAAGGAAAATCACAAAACGGTGAAGGATAATCAGGATATAGTGGTTGAGGACAAAGATGAAATATTGAGTGATGAAATGAAGGAAAGTGAAGTGTGTGTGAATGATGGTAGTCGTAGTGAAAGGAAGAACCCTATAATTACACATAAAATGAAGGAATCATTTGGGCCAATAATGGACATCTCAGGGCTGAAAAAATCTCTTGAGAATCGCAATGTCGCTTTTACTGGTGAACTTGGGAGGAGGTGGGAGATGTTATACAAGGTATGGCTATCATTTAGTGAACTTATTGGGGATGACTTAGGCAATGAATTGATTAATAATGGATCACCCTAGACTGAAAGTGTTGTCATGGAATGTTAATGGTTTGAGAAACAGGGTTACAGATGTTCATTGTTATGTGATGGGAAATGATATTGATGTTGTAGCTCTCCAGGAGACAGGGGATAGGAATGAAGGATTATTGAAATTAAATGGCTATAAAGGGTTTCACCTCTTCGCTGCAAATAACATCAGAGGCACGTCGATTTATGTTAAGAACTCCATACCAGCAGAGTTAGTAGAACCGCCATCAAAAACGCAAGGTATAGAGAGTGTTTGTGTTAAATTATCATTAAGGGAAGGGGAATTTATTGTAGTTAATTTGTATGTATCCAGGAACTGCTTCGACGCTAACTATTTACCTGACTGCATTTATACTAATCCTTCACTGGTCATTGGGGACCTTAATGCTCGGCACACAAGCCTTGGGACAGTGGGTAGTATTAATGCTAATGGGGTCAAGTGGTTACAGTTTCTACAAGATCATCCAGATACCTGTCTATTGGGAAACAATGAACCAACTCACATCAGGGGAGGACGGCTTGACTATGCCTGCGTTTTAAACTCTCAGGGGATTATGGGGGAGGCTCGGGTTGTTCGGGAACTACTTAGTGACCACTTTGCCTTGAACGTTGAATTACCACTGGGGAAAAAACAAGTCCACTTTCAAAGGAAAAGGCTAAATATTAAGAAAGATATGAAAAATTATTTTATTCAAAATATGGGAGATTGGTATCAACATTACACGCCGCTCTGCGTTGATAGTTTTTACGAGGACATGGTCGTGAACATAGAGAAATTAGTACAGAGGGAAAATAACGGGGGCAGGGGAAGCAAGACGCACGGACCTAAGAAATTTAAATATTCCAATGATCAGCAAGTCAAGGGATGGGAGAGAATGCTACGGGGTGCGCATAAAGCATGGTTAAAAAATGGAAGGAGGGATGAAGAGAAAAATACAATGTTGGAAGTGGCTAGGGAATGCAGTCAGGTGAGGAAGGAGGCGCGGGACAGATACTGGCAAGACTTTGCTCAGGCCATTGGTAATACTAAGAACCTTAAAGACATATGGAGAGCAGTAAATAAAGTCAGGGGTTGTAAGACTAAATTCATTGCTCACTCAGATCCAGGGAAAGTTGCTAATGAGTTAGTAGATAAATGGGCAAGTGCTGCTGGTATGGAGTCCTTACCTGCAGACACGAGAGTCACCATTGAGTCATGGGAAAATATTAGAAATGGAGTAACTTTATGTGCCTTAAATACAAGATCTATAGCATGCACTGAGATAACCCACGATGAGCTACTGGATGCTATAAAAAGTGGCAGCTCCACTGCTCCGGGAAAAGATGGAGTAACGTATGACATACTTAATTATTTAGCCGGTATGAAACCTAATCCCTTACTTGATTTGTTTAATATGAGTTATAGAGAGGGAAAGTTACCAAGAAAATGGAAAGAGGCTGTCATCATTCCTATCCCTAAGTCAAACGGAGGCTACAGACCTGTCTCCTTAATATCCTGCTTTTGTAAAATGATGGAAAGGATTTTGTTAAATAGGCTACTCTACCTTGTAGGTGATAACATGTCCAATAATCTCTTTGGTTTTATCAAAGGCAAAAGTACTGCGGATTGTCTCTTAAAGTGTTTGTCTAATGTGGATGACAATTGTAGAGTTTTTGTTGATCTACAAGGAGCGTTTGATAAAGCCAATGGGGAAGTAATCTTATACGAATTAGCCAATCTGGGAATAACAGGGAGATTGCTACACTGGATAAGGGATTACCTGCAAGGCAGAAAAGGTCAGGTGTATTACCAGGGATACATGTCTGAGGAACGGAGGTTTCAGTTAGGTACCCCACAAGGGGGAGTATTAAGTCCCACCTTATTCAATGTATTAATGAACAGATTAGCATCAGAGATGTATCCTCCAGGGGTCACGACGATCATATATGCTGATGACATTCTTATACAAGGCACTTCTGGGAACAAAATTCAAGATGCTCTTAACATACTTGGTACAACCTGTCACAAGTTAGGCTTAGTTATAAATGCAGATAAAACCAAATACGAGTATAGGAAACGAAGAAATATAACACTTACTCTAAATGGTGTGGAACTGAGCCGTGTACAGAAGTACAAGTATCTGGGCATGTATGTTGGATACACATGTGAGAGTAAAAATGCTGAAATAAATCATATCAGCACCTTATGTAAAGCCCGTCTGCATCCTCTAAAAGCACTGGCTTTTTCTGGTAAAGGTGTTGGGGTACCTATCTTGCGGATGTTATACATAAGCACTGTTCGATCCCTGATAGACTACGCAGCACCCGTATTGTCTTACACAGGCCAAGGCAGAATTAAAAAAATAGAGCTGATACAGAACGAGGCTATGAGGATTATTCTTGGATGTCAAAGAAATGCAATGATTGAAATAATGAGAATGGAATTAAATTTACAGAGTGTGTGTGATAGAGTCCGTGACATTAACACTAGAGTATCTATTCGTTTCATGCGGAGAAAAGGAGGGGATAAGCTGTTTGAGAGCGTTCAGACCTGCTTGAGTGACGTACACACTTCCAGGAAACTGAGGGAGACTCGCTATACGAGAGGATTAGCTCATGACCTCAGGGAATACGACGTACTTGACTGCTGTAAACCCTCTCGAAAGTGTAATATGTCTGCTCCCTGGAAAGTACAGAAAATAGACGTCGAAATTGTACCCCTCAAGGTGAAAAAGATTCATCATGAACCGGGACAATTACGGTGTTTGTATGGAAGCATGATATCTCGGTTACCAAGAGGCAACAGTTTACATGTATATTGCGACGGGTCGGTGGCGGAGGATGGCAGGGCAGGGTGTGGTGTCCTAATAAGGGATTATACGGAGTTTGGGACTGTGGACAGGATAATTGAACTCCGGCTTAGTAATTATATATCATCCACACAAGCTGAACTGCAGGCCATTCTGGCGTGTTTGGAGGAAGTACGTCATGACGACAAAAATGTTTTTGTATTTGTCGATAGCCGAGGAGCACTGGAGTCCTTAAACAGTAGAAACCCAGTCTTCATGTCTATAGTGGAGGACTGTAAGAGAAGAATAACTGAGATACAGCTGAAAGGTTATAGTGTGAAATTCATGTGGATTCCATCTCATGTTGGAATAGTGCTTAACGAGGTGGCGGATGACTTGGCCAAACGTGCCACATCAAAACCACAAGTTGACATCGAATGTGAATTCACAATGAGACAAATAAGAAGCAAAATCAGAAATATTCAGGCACAGGCGGGAGTGGAGAGGAGAGAGTTAATGTATGAGAGTAGTCAAACCATGCAACACTACATGTATGTGAGTCAAAACACCCATTTCACTTATGGTAAAAGGAGAAATGCTTGGAGTGACTCTGTGTACATGCGGCTCAGGCTTGGGTACAAATATTACTGGGAATATGGGATAGATGTTCATGGTAATGACACGAAGTGTAAACTATGTGGTATGTTAAGGTCTCACACCCTTGCCCATTATATTCTTGATTGTCCGTTGATTAGTGTATATAGAAACACTGAGATAAGGACTGTTCCTGAACAAATAGCCTGGATGTGTCACAACGGAAAGGTTGATGATATTCTTGAGAGATATAAGAATTTTGCACCAAGATTGTAATATTTTGTTGAATTATCTGCAGGTGTCTTGCAAATTGTCTATACAGTATACCTAGGTCATAAAAGTATTTGTGTGTACGTCTGATACCATACTCCTTGTGAGGGAGGAAATGTATATTTTTACCTCTCAGAATGTTTGGTAATATGTTTATTTGTGATGTGTGTATATGTATATATTAACACGTTGTACTGAACGGGGTGAGAATAGCTTGAGCTACCTCATCCCTTTGTGTGTATTTTACCTCAATAAACTTATTTCAATTTCAATTTCAATTTCAATTACCTTACCCTTCTATTGTCAACCAATGTCTGTTTTTTCTTTAAAGAGCGCTGTTTGTCGACATAATTGTATTTGTGCTGCTTTTTCATCTATGTTTTCATTTCTTGTTTTCATTCTACTCATTATGCTCAATTAGTATTAAGCTTGTCATTTAAGTTTTTCATGCCCGAAACGCTTTGCGTAATAGTGGCTTTAGGCATTGTATAAGAACATAAGAACATAAGAACAAAGGTAACTGCAGAAGGCCTATTGGCCCATACGAGGCAGCTCCTATTCTATAACCACCCAATCCCACTCATATACTTGTCCAACCCGTGCTTGAAACAATCGAGGGACCCCACCTCCACAATGTTACGCGGCAATTGGTTCCACAAATCAACAACCCTGTTACTGAACCAGTATTTACCCAAGTCTTTCCTAAATCTAAACTTATCCAATTTATATCCATTGTTTCGTGTTCTGTCCTGTGTTGATACTTTTAATACCCTATTAATATCCCCCCGGTTATGTCCATTCATCCACTTGTAAACCTCTATCATGTCACCCCTAACTCTTCGCCTTTCCAGTGAATGCAACTTAAGCTTTGTTAATCTTTCGTCATATGAAAGATTTCTAATTTGGGGAATTAACTTAGTCATCCTACGCTGGACACGTTCAAGTGAATTTATATCCATTCTATAATATGGCGACCAAAACTGAACTGCATAATCTAAATGGGGCCTGTACTAGCCCCATTTGGGGCTAGTACAGCCCCATTTGGGGCTAGTACAGCCCCATTTGGGGCTGTAAATGGGGTATGTACTAGCTCTACCTATAAGTCAACCAATCCTTGTAAAAATTTATTGTATGTATGTACCCTACCTAAATAAAATTGTATTGTATTGTATAAGTATAGGTTAGGAATTGTCTCCAAAGAATTCTCAAAGAATTACTCATTATTGCTATCTAAGATAATTAGACGAGCCAAAACTAAATACTACGAAGATAAATTTACCCAAATAAAGAGCAACATTAAACAAACTTGGAGCACAATTTCACAAATATTGGGATCAAAGAAATCTTTAAATATAAATAATATGTTTAAATATGTTTATTCAGGTAAGGTACATACATACATACAAGTGATGTTACATTAATGGATTGATATATAGATAGAGCTAGTACATATGCCTAAAGCCACTATTACGCAATGCGTTTCGGGCAAGAAAAACATTAATATCTAGAACTTAATACTAATTGAGCATAAAGAATAAAAAGTGTTGAGAACAAATACAAATAAAGATAAAAAAAAGGGGGAACATGACTGAAAAAGCAGCACAAATACAATAGGTTGACAAACAGTGTTGATTAAACAAAAAAAAAAATTACAGACATGGGTTGACAATAGAGGAGTGAGGTAGGTTACAGGGAATTTATTAGGTAGTGTTTAGTTTTTATCTTAAACTGGTTGAGAGAGGTACAGTCTTTAACATGGTTGGGAAGGTCATTCCACATTCTGGGTCCCTTGATTTGTAGAGCATTTCTAGTTATAATAATAATAATAATAATAATAATAATAATAATAATATTTATTTAGGTAAAGGTACATACATAAAGAGATTTTACAAAGTTTGTTGGCTTTATAGATAGAGCTAGTACATACAATGCCTAAAGCCACTATTACGCAAAGCGTTTCGGGCAGGAAAAAACACTAATGACTAAAGCTTAAAACTAATGGGTAAAAAGAACAAAATGTGTTGAGTACAAATAAAAATAGAGGTAAAAGAGGGGGGAACATTGTTGAAAAAGCAGCACAAATACAATTACAAATTATTACAGAAAATTACATTCAAACAGCGTTGATTTGAAAAACAAGAAAAAACAAAAAACATACATGGGTTGACAATAGAGGGGTAAGGTAGGTTACAGGGAATTTATTAGGTATAGCTTCGTTAGGTAAAGGTATGTACCTTTACCTTAATAGTTCAAATTTAGACAGAATGGAAGCAAAGCATCTATGGGATGAAATATCTAGAGCATCTAGATCTAACAGTATTTATGTCATGGGTGACTTTAATTTTAGCGGAATAAACTGGTTGAACAAAACAGGGAATAGTGAAGCAGAAGATTTTCTAGAATTAATTGACGATTGCTTTCTTACGCAACACATTAAGGAACCAACACGGGAAAATAATATTTTAGATTTAGTGTTAACTAACAGGGAAACGCAAATTAATGACATCGAAATAGGGAGTGAGCTAGGGAGCAGTGATCACAAAGAAATCAGATTTAGCATAGAATGGAATAGACCAGTAGGAGAAAATTCTGTTAAAGTGCCAGATTTTCGAAAAGCTGATTTTAATAGCCTAAGAAATTTTTTGGGTCAAATTGATTGGAAAGTCTTGGGTATGGGGTGGGGGCCGGTCTTGGAGCGAGACATGAACCCAGCGATAGGTGACTTAAATGGGGATTTCGATGTGGATTCAATATATAACTTATTTAAGAATATTCTAAACAAAGCACAGGAACGTAGTATACCATACAAATTGAATAGATCGAATACTAATTTTTGTATTCTATACTAATATATCTTGCTCGAATACTAATATATCTTGCTCTAGTTAGGTATATCTTGCTCTAGTTAGGTATATCTTGCTCTAGTTACATATATCTTGCTCTAGTTAGGCCCCATTTAGATTATGCAGTTCAGTTTTGGTCGCCATATTATAGAATGGATATAAATTCACTTGAACGTGTCCAGCGTAGGATGACTAAGTTAATTCCCCAAATTAGAAATCTTTCATATGAAGAAAGATTAACAAAGCTTAAGTTGCATTCACTGGAAAGGCGAAGAGTTAGGGGTGACATGATAGAGGTTTACAAGTGATGAATGGACATAACCGGGGGGATATTAATAGGGTATTAAAAGTATCAACACAGGACAGAACACGAAACAATGGATATAAATTGGATAAGTTTAGATTTAGGAAAGACTTGGGTAAATACTGGTTCAGTAACAGGGTTGTTGATTTGTGGAACCAATTGCCGCGTAACATTGTGGAGGTGGGGTCCCTCGATTGTTTCAAGCACGGGTTGGACAAGTATATGAGTGGGATTGGGTGGTTATAGAATAGGAGCTGCCTCGTATGGGCCAATAGGCCTTCTGCAGTTACCTTTGTTCTTATGTTCTTATGTTCTTATGTTTTTAACTTAAACTGGTTGAGAGAGGTACAGTCTTTAACATGGTTGGGAAGGTCATTCCACATTCTGGGCCCCTTGATTTGTAGAGCATTTCTGGTTTGATGTCTGGTTTCTGGTCTAATAACGATGGTCAGCTTTCAGCCTCTGATTCTGCTACTGAGTTCAATAGGTTCTTCTCTTCCATTGGTTCATCCCTTGCAAATGATATTCCATCTTCCAGTACTGACATTAAGGACTATCTTACAGGTAACTATCCACAGTCTCTGTACCTAAAGCCTATTAACTCCACTGACGTCAATGAGATAATCCTTTCCCTTAAAACCAAGTCTGGTGCCCTTGAGGAGATACCAACTTTAATTTACAAAAAAGCCTCCAGATCTTTAGCCCCTGCTATTGCTATGCTCTTCAACAAGTCACTTGAACTCCAAACCTTTCCAGATATTCTAAAAAAAGCGAGAGTAACGCCTGTCCACAAATGTGGTGATCCCACAGATGTTACCAACTACAGACCTATATCAATCCTGCCAAACTTGTCAAAAATTTTTGAAAAACTAATCTATAAGCAGCTTTACTCATATCTAGCCAAACTCAATATACTTAGCCCTTGCCAATATGGCTTCAGACCCCAAAAAAGCACTAACGATGCACTTATTAGTATGCTTAACACGATTCATACAGCTCTTGATAAAATGGAGTTCCCTGTTGGGTTATTTGTGGACCTGCGTAAAGCTTTTGATACTATCAACCACCAAAACTTTCTTCTTAAATTACATCATTATGGAGTCAGAGGACACTCCCTACAATACCTCAAATCCTACCTTACTGACAGGCTCCAATATGTTTCTGTGAATAATACAATTTCTCCCACCCTACCCATCAACATTGGTGTTCCTCAGGGCAGCATACTTGGCCCTCTCCTCTTTCTCATCTACATTAATGACCTTCCAAATGCCTCCCAACACCTCAAACCAATTCTATTTGCTGACGACACAACCTTCATTTACTCCAGTCCTGACCCCCTTGCTCTAAATGCCACAGTAAGTACTGAGCTAAATAAAGTCCATCTTTGGCTAACTGCCAACAAACTCACCCTTAACATTGACAAAACTTTCTATATTCTGTTTGGCAATAAATCCTCTAGTCAAATAAATCTCAAAATAAACAATACCCAAATTTGTTACAAATTAGATGGCAAATTCCTTGGCATTCTCATTGACCACAAGCTGAATTTCCAGGGACACATTCTAAATATATAAAAAAAAGTTTCAAAAACTGTGGGCATTCTTTCTAAGATCAGATATTATGTACCACGCCCTGCCCTGGTGACTCTCTATTACTCCCTTATCTATCCATATCTCAACTATGGTATTTGTGCTTGGGGCTCTACTACCCAAAATCACTTAATTGCGTCCTCTAATTACTCAACACAAAGCTGCTATTAGGACAATATCCAACTCTGGCCCCAGACATCACTCGGTACCCCTACTCAAATCTCTGAATATGTTAGACATTAAGTCACTGCACATTCTCTCATGTGTATTATACATATATAAAACGCTAAACTATAATGCCAATCCTGATCTCAAAAGCTTCATAGAAGGTTGTAACAGAACCCATGAGCACCACACCAGAAATAAATACAGTTTTGATATTCCTAGAGTACGACTTAATCAAACTAGAAATGCTCTACAAATCAAGGGGCCCAGAATGTGGAATGACCTTCCCAACCATGTTAAAGACTGTACCTCTCTCAACCAGTTTAAGTTAAAAACGAAGCTATACCTAATAAATTCCCTGTAACCTACCTTACCCTTCTATTGTCAACCAATGTCTGTTTTTCTTTAATGAGCGCTGTTTGTCGACTTAATTGTATTTGTGGTGCTTTTTCATCTATGTTTTCATTTCTTGTTTTCATTCTACTCATTATGCTCAATTAGTATTAAGCTTGTCATTTAAGTTTATCATGCCCGAAACGCTTTGCGTAATAGTGGCTTTAGGCATTGTATGGACTAGCTCTACCTATAAGTCAACCAATCTTTGTAAAAATTTATTGTATGTATGTACCTTACCTAAATAAACATTTTATTTTTTATTTATTTTTTTACTAGTACGCGCAGCGTTTCGGGCAGGTCCTTAATCTAGCAGATAATTTTAAGTAGGTAATTTCAATCAGAATTGATAAATGATAAAGATACATTACAAGAGAAAAATGAGATGAGAGAGATAAGTAAGTATATTAAAGCACATTGTTATATTAAATTTATTTATTTTTTTCAATCAAATAAATCATCAATCAGTATATATGATTGGTAATAAACAAGTTGTAATAAATAGAATACAAGCAGATCCACAAAAAGTAGGCAAGACAATAAGCAAATACATTCATAAACAAATTTGTAATAGAGAAGGAGCACCACCGCTGGCTGGAAGGATACAAGACGCTTTGTACACTGACAACATCGCACACAAGTTCAAGTATGTTTATTGAGATAAGCAATAAATACATCTCAAAGAGATAGAGTAGCTTAGGCTATTTCTACCCCCCTCTACTTCAAGTCCCTCAAGGGGCGCACAAATTCAGTGAGTACAAATAGACAAATAACATTACAAGAATCCCATTTAACATTGCAGGTTAATATAGTAAGTACAGCATATAATTGTTACACTCTTGGGGCAAAATTCTTGTAGCTCCTAAGTATACTGTCTATTATACCATTATCATACATCCAAACAATTTGATGTGGTACACTATTTATTTCCTTATTTCTATAGTTTTCAATAAGTTGACACTCTAATACATAATGTTCTAAGGTGTGGGCGTGCGGCATACTACATAATATACACTCCTTATCTTTTTCACTGACATCAACACCGTATTACCAGATATATTTATATCCTAATCTTAATCTCATGTAAATTGAATCCTTCCAAGTAGACTTTCCTTTACCATAAGTGAAGGACGAATTTGTATTTATTATTGAATAGTTCTGAAGTGTGTTACTACTGTCCACCATTGCCATTCTCTTTATCATTTCTTCACCCTCCTGAATCATCTTGATTCTTGTTTTTATTTGTTTCAAGGTTAACTGACATACAACATCAACAAGAGTTTTTTCAGTGGCTCTCTTCGCTATGTCATCAACTACCTCATTCAACAGTATTCCCACATGTGAAGGGATCCACATGAATCTTACTTTATACCCAGTTTTTTCTAGTCTCTTAACATTCTCTCTACACTCTATCACAATATTCTGATATACTGGGCGTCTGCTATTTAAAGACTCTAACGCTCCTCTGCTGTCAATAAAGAAGCAAGCATTTTTACCACATTTGACTACTTCCTGTAATCATGCTAATACTCCTTGGAGTTCAGCCTGAGTTGAAGAGACATTGTCAGTTAAGCGGCGTCCAATAACAGTATCTACAGTGCCGATGTCAGTGTACTCCCTGATCAAGACTCCACATCCTGCTTTCCCATCCCTAGCTACTGACCCATCACAATATACATGTAGAGTGTTTTCTGTAGGCAGTTTTCTAATTATACAATCATATGTTGCCCTCAGCTCTCCTATTTCATACATACTTTTTTTTCTTATGCAAGGGAGTAATTACTACATCTACATTACAATCCTCCCATGGTGGCGTAAATTTTCTCTTGGGCACAGCAATACACTCTGTAATAACATCATACTTTATAACACTATAACATAATTTATTCATATATACTCTCTTCTTCATCATACACTGTTCACTACTTCCCACCTTTTGAACCGAGAGGATTAATTCATTAGCTCCCCCACCTCTCATTAATCTAATGGCAGAGGCTACATTTATCTCTGAAATTCTTTCCCCAATACCCTGCAGATTCAACTCCATCCTCAATATCTCAATCATAGCATTTCTTGGGCATCCTAAGATAATTCTCATGGCTCCATTTTGTACCTTCTCCAACTTGCCCATCCTACCTTTACCAAAACTTGAAATGGCAGGTGCAGCATAATCAGTAAGAGATCTTACAGTACTCAAGTATATCATTCGTAGCACAGGGACTCCCACTCCACCATCTGGTTACCATTTGGTCCGGGAGACATCTCCCGTCACGCAGGGTGCAGTCGCACCTCCACAGATCTCCAGTATCATCTATTGATACTGGTGATGGCTCAAAAGGGCCACCACTTACGAGCTATTCATGCCTGTGCCACCTTTTGGGTGGCTTCATCTTCATCTTAACACATTCACAAGGGAGACATCTCCCGTCATGCAGGTTGCATTCGCACCTCCACAGATCTCCAGTATCAGCTCTTGATACTGGTAATGGCTTAAAATGGCCACCACTTACCGGCTATTTATGCCCGTGCCACCTTTTGGGTGGCTTCATCTTCATCTTAACACATTCATAAGGGAGACCTCCCGTCATGCAGGGTGCATTCGCACCTCCACAGATCTCCAGTATCAGCTCTTGATACTGGTATTGGCTTAAAAGGGCCTCCACTTACGGGCTATTCATGCCCGTGCCACCTTTTGGGTGGCTTAATCTTCATCAATCATCAATCGACTCCCACTCCCTTTCCACAGCATGCCATGGCCTTCAGAGGTTGTAATCTCTTCCAAAATTGACCCAACAGTCTGTTCATCTCAGCTTCCAAACTCTCATGGGTATATCCAACATATATGCCTAAATATTTATATATATTGTAGCGAGTAGATTATCCCAATAATATACTCGCTCCAAATGCATTGTTAATATTCCTGTCAACCTTTGGAGATGAATAAGGTGAGGCGTTGCCCGGGGAACACGGTGAGGTGTTGCCCGAGCATATAAGCAGCAGAATAGCAAACATTAACTTCACCACTTGGTCCGGGAGACATCTCCCGTCACGCAGGGTGCAGTCGCGCCTCCACAGATCTCCAGTATCAGCTCTTGATACTGGTAATGGCTCAAAAGGGCCACCACTTACGAGCAATTCATGCCTGTGCCACCTTTTGGGTGGCTTCATCTTCATCTTAACACATTCACAAGGGAGACATCTCCCGTCATGCAGGGTGCATTCGCACCTCCACAGATCTCCAGTATCAGCTCTTGATACTGGTAATGGCTCAAAAGGGCCACCACTTACGGGCTATTCATGCCCGTGCCACCTTTTGGGTGGCTTCATCTTCATCAATCAATCAAACATTAACTAGTCTACTTTCAAGTGTGGTCTAGAGCAGACACTTGCGAGATACTGTACCGACGCTCAGTGCGCTCAACTCACACCAAAGTATCACCTGTGTACTTCTGTATATTCGACCAAATATATATAGTATGTTAGTGTCTGTGTTTATTGTCACAATACTTTATGTAACAATAGAACCGTTACATTGGTGACCCAGTGAGTGAAAAAGAGCACCTAGTCACAAACTAGATCTTCGTCGTGGATTTATCTACCAGGTTTCCAGCATACAACGCAGATGAGCCAGAATTTTGGTTCATGCAGATGGAGGCTATTTTCGACCTTCACGAAATTTCGACTGAGAAAGCCCGATATGCCTGTACCCTGCCAACACTTACCTCGGAGGCTATGCACACTGCCTCCGCTGTCATCACCGCACCATCACCGGACACCAGGACGTACACTGCATTGAAGGCCGCTCTTCTACAGGCAGCAATGAAACGCCGCATTCAACAAAGGGACCAACTCCTCACTGACAAAAGATTAGCAGACAAAACACCAGCTCAGCTTCTGCGGCATATTCAGTATGTGATGCATACTGCAACTGGCCCAGCCCCCAGCGAGATTGTGAGATCACTGTGGATACAACTCTGTCCAAAACAAATTCAACCGGCCCTATTCAGTATGGCTGACGCCACCCCATTAGCCCAGCTGGCTACACTGGCAGACCGGCTTCATACGACGTCTGATAACGCTACGCTGTCCCATCCCAGTGTAACACAGCAGACTACAGACACCCAACAACTCGACGTCCTCCATAACCGGCGTTTCTTCCACCTAGGGAGGACGTACCATGCGAATCCAATATCAGTCTCTAGGCGACAGCGAGAACATCGGGGAGAGCTTTGTTCTTACCACCAGAAGTTCGGACACCAAGCCCGCAACTGTAGGGCTCCTTGTTCCTGGTCGGGAAACTACTTCGGCGGGGACTGTTAACGGCCAGTGACCCCGCCATTTCAAACACTACACTGCTCTACATATTTGACGTCATAACCAAACGCCGTTTCCTCGTTGACACAGGTGCAGCAGCTAGTGTGTTGCCTCCCCCACTGGTCAAACCAACCCGTACTCCTGGTTTGGACTTACGAGCCGCCAATGGTACGTCCGTCCGTACATATGGGACCTGCGCCCTGGTTCTCGAGTTCGCCTCTCTGGGTCGCTTTACGTGGACTTTCCTCATAGCGGATGTGGAACAACCCATTCTTGGATGGGATTTCCTGCAACACCATCGACTTATAGTGGATCCCGCAGGTGCAGTACTTCGAGCCTCTCCTAGTACCTCTACACAAGTTAACATCGTCACCCCAGTCGCATCTACGGAACTTCAAGCACTCCTGGATGAATTCAAAGATGTGACCCAACCCGCCAGCCCTCGACCAGAGGTGCAACATACGATTACGCATCACATTACTACAACGGGAGCACCTACCTTTGCCAGACCACGCCGCCTGGCACCGGAACGACAGGCGGTAGCACGTGCTGAATTCAATAAGCTACAGGAGGCGGGAATAATCCGCCCTTCGAACAGTCCATGGGCTTCACCTCTCCATATGGTCCCGAAAACAGCCCCAGGGGAATGGCGCCCTTGCGGAGACTACAGGGCTCTCAACGTTTGTACTCTGCCGGATCGCTACCCAATACCACACATCCAGGATTTCTCACAGGGATTGAGCAACGCAACCGTTTTTTCGAAAATTGACCTTGTGCGGGCATTTCACCAGATCCCTGTGAAACCGGCAGACATTCCGAAAACAGCGATCACAACACCTTTTGGACTGTTTGAATTCGTCCGGATGCCTTTTGGTCTACGGAATGCAGCCCAGACATTCCAATGCTTCATCGACCAAGTAGTTAAGGACCTTCCTTTTTGCTACGCCTACATTGACGATCTGCTGGTGGCCAGTACATCACCAACAGAACATCTGCTACACCCCCGACTCCTCACCCGTCTGCGCAACTTCGGCTTGCAGCTCAACTCCGAGAAGTGTATTTTCCATGTTCCAGAGCTGGATTTCTTGGGACACCGTGTGTCAGCAGCAGGGGTCCAACCACTAGAGAAGAAAATCGAGGCAATCAAGGAATTCCCGCGCCCATCTACTCCAAAGAAGTTGCAAGAATTTCTTGGTGTAGTGAATTTTTATCATCGATTCATCCCACATTGTTCGGACATCTTGCGACACTTATACGACCTCTTACGTGGTCGGAAACTCACGTCCCGTCTTCCGTTGGAGTGGGCTCCCCAGGCAGAGACAGTATTCACCGACATAAAACACAAGCTGGCGGAATTCACCTTGCTCGCACACCCAGTGTCTGACGCTCCCACCAATCTATCTACCGACGCTTCAAACACAGCAATTGGTGCTATACTACTACAGCTCGTTGAAGGAGAATGGCGCCCAATTGCATTCTTTTCAGCGCGCCTGTCACCCACTGAAGAGAAGTACAGCACTTTTGATAGGGAACTGCTCGCCATCTACTCAGCCATACAACATTTCCGGCACTTTCTCGAGGGGCGGAACTTCCACATCTTCACAGACCACAAACCTCTCACTTATGCGCTGGCAGCCAAGGGTGATGCTCACTCTCCTCGAGTAGCCAACCACCTGGGATTTATTTCCCAATTTACCTCGGATATCCGTCATGTCAAAGGAACTAATAATGTCATAGCCGATGCACTGTCTCGACCCACCATAAACCACGTCGTGACAAACCGAGCTCAGGTGGACTATTGTGTAATCAGTAAGGCCCAACGGGAAGACCCTGATCTGCAGCGATTACGAACATCTGACACAGCTCTCCGGTTCATCGAGATTCCCATGGAATGTGGCGGAAGGATAATCTGTGACACCTCACGGACGGGAGCACTTAGGCCCTACATTCCTGCCCAGTTTCGCTGGAAAACGTTCTCAGTATTTCACTCCCTAGCACACCCAGGAGTACGTGCTTCCCAGAAACTACTAACGGAGCGTGTTGTATGGCCAGGAATCAATGCCGATGTTCGACGATGGACTCGCTCATGTCTCCAGTGCCAGCGAGCGAAAACACATCGTCACACAAAGAGCCCTCTTCAACAGTTTCCGTTACCTTCTGACCGTTTCGAGGTGGTGCATGTAGACATCGTTGGACCATTACCGTCGGCAAGAGGATATTCTTATCTACTCACCTGCATCGATCGATTCTCCAGATGGCCGGAAGCAATCCCATTAATCAACATCTCAGCTGAGTCAGTGGTCCAGGCTTTCCTCTCTGGATGGGTCGCCCGTTTTGGCAGCCCCTCTGTCATCATCACCGACCAAGGACGACAGTTCGAATCATATCTATGGAAGGAACTTATGGAATTCCTCGGCACCACACATAACCGAACCACAGCATACCACCCTGAGTCGAACGAAATGGTAGAACGCTTTCATAGACAACTACAAGCTGCCCTAAGAGCTCAAGCATGCCCTGATGATTGGATCGACAACCTTCCATTAGTCTTGCTTGGCATCCGTTCGGCCACGAAGGAGGGCAGTGGATTCTCGGCAGCAGACTTAGTATACGGATCTAGCCTGCGGCTTCCGGGCGAATTCTTAACCCCAACGCCACTTATCACACCCCCAGACCCCACTTTTGTCCAGAAATTACGGGCGGCCATGACAAACATTCGGCCTACACCACCACGCCAACCGACAACTCGTGCTACATATGTGCCTCATGAGCTCCACACAACTGAACACGTGTTTGTAAGAGTCGACGCTGTTCGACGCCCTCTACAGTCACCTTACGAAGGACCATTTAAAGTGGTTTCTCGAACACCGAAGTTCTTCACCATTGAACGCCGAGGACAGCGGGTAAACATCTCCATCGATCGCCTTAAACCAGCACACTGTGACGCTGCCCCAGACATCCCTCCAGAGACACATCCGCCGACTACGCAGTTCACTTTTCGACCACAGTTACCAGCAGCACCGCCACCTACGACAACGGACGATCCTGTACGACCTCCCACCCTACAACCCCAGTTACCAGCCGCACCACAACCTGATCCTACGACGACGGACGATCCTGTGCGACCTCCCACCCTACGACCCCAGTTAGATGACATCAGCGAAGAGGAGGAAGTTAACTTTGATGGTTATGTAACGCGAGCAGGGCGTACAATTCACCGACCAGCTAAGTTCCTTGATCAAGTATTTTTCCTTTCATCCCCTGGGAGGGGGAGTTCTGTAGCGAGTAGATTATCCCAATAATATACTCGCTCCAAATGCATTGTTAATATTCCTGTCAACCTTTGGAGATGAATGAGGTGAGGCGTTGCCCGGGCAACACGGTGAGGTGTTGCCCGAGTATATAAGCAGCAGAATAGCAAACATTAACTAGTCTACTTTCAAGTGTGGTCTAGAGCAGACACTTGCGAGATACTGTACCGACGCTCAGTGCGCTCAACTCACACCAAAGTATCACCTGTGTACTTCTGTATATTCGACCAAATATATATATAGTATCTTAGTGTCTGTGTTTATTGTCACCATACTTTACGTAATAATAGAACCGTTACAAAGTTCTCACCCTCAGTGTCACTACGTTCATTAACAGGATCAGTTGCGTCATAATACTCATCGACAGCACTATGCGTTTCTACGTGGAATAGTTTACCTCTGTTCATAGCACACTGCGTTGATGAGGCTGGGGTGTGGGGAGCCGTGGTGGGAGAGCCCAGCTGGTGTGAGGGCTGGGACACCCCCTGCTGGGGTCTGCCCCGGGGTGCTGGCCGCATGGGAGCACATGGTGGTACCCCAGGGTGGTGTGGCCTGCACTCAGTTAAGACTCTCACAATGTCCTGAAGAGTGGTTATCATCGTCTTTTGGTGCATGATTTCCTTATTTTGTTCGGTTATCTGCTTGGTCAGGTTTTCCACAATTTTGTTTTGTTTTTCTACTGTATGCATAAGCTCACTAATTTTCTGTGCCTGATCCAGGCCCCCCGACCAACATGAATTGGTAGGGCCTACAACTGTGTCACTCGAGCTACTAGCCGTGGCGTTGGAGTGGTTGGGTAAGGGAGGAGAGTGTGACGGAGTGACCGGTGGGGGCACAGCAGATGAGCCAGGGTGGTTACTGGCGCCCCCAGCTGTTGTACCCCTGGCAGCCCGTCTCGGCGGGAGTGAGGCACAGTCCTCATGCCAGGCGGGAACTCCCTCCATGTGACAGTTTGCACACCTCAGTTTCAGTGCACCACCCTTTTTAGCATCACACACAGACGTTGCATGCTTTCCGGCACAGTGGCCACAGCGCTCATCATTCCAACAGTTCCTTGCAACATGATTCCACCGTTGGCACTTGTAACACCTGCGCCTGGGAGGGTTGTAAATCTTCATTGTTAGTTGCCGATAAGCACTTGGAACAGTAAATCTTTCCGGCTGATGGACATAATCCGGGCTTGATAAGGACGCCGCCCGCCAGCGTAAACACAACACACCACGAATGACCACAAACACGATACAACGCACAAAACACAACACTTTTGTCAGTTTTTGGACAGGCTCCTTTTATATTTATTATGTGACAGATATACTTACGTATAATGATAACTCTTATAGGTAAGCGCCTAAAATGTAATATTAATCAATAAAAAAAGAAGTCAGAAGCCACACGCCTGTCTGTACATGTCTTTTGTGTAAAAGTATTTTGGGCGCTCATGTACTTGTGCGCTAGCTGGCGTTCACAACTGTTCTCGCCTACCAGCATTAGAATTAAACAAACGAATTTATTTATTCATTTATATACAAGAAGATACATTTTCTTGAGAGAGTACATAACATTGGTGTTCTTACATTCTTTTTAAGCCACTAACTCGCAAAGGCTTTCGGGCATTTCTAGATCTGCCCAAAACCATCCCAGGAACATCAACAAAATTTCGGAGACTTGAGGCAAAGTGAAATTCGCACCAGTTACTTCATCTATTAACATTCTATTGCCCCCTCCCCGCTCAGCTCGTTGATGCTGTGAGGGGGGCTTAGTGGGCGGCTGCCGGAGTATGATGCTCCTTGGGACAGTCCTCTGTCCCCTTTTATAGCCTTGTGCTCCTGCTGCCGTCCTCTCCAATTGTGCTGAGCGCCTTTTCCTTCTGTTTCGTTTTTCTCCCCCCCCCCCTCTTCTCCTATCTGCTTGCCGTTTCCTGCCGACCTTTTGCTTGTTTTGGTTCTTCCTTTGGACTTCTTCTATTCTGACGCCCGGATGCTTGAGGAGGCATACTCTTGCACCCGTAGAACTGTAGTACCCAAAGTAGAGAGCGAGGGGAACCTTTTATTGTCAATCCCCCTTTCGTCACTGAACCCGATCTCGACGGACTGTCGATTCTTAAAGTGGCGTTTGTGGGGCGTATACTCACGACGCACCCCTAGGGGGCCCCGGCATGATCGGCGATAGCTTCTTGTTGGGTGTCCTGCCTCTAATTGTGGCTCCGTGGTGGATGTGGGGGCACATTCGTGAATGAATATTTTTTCTCGTAGCGATGATGTTTACTGGTTCTACTGTTTCTCCTTTACCTTCTCAGGCTCGTGGGGTGGGCGACCAAGCCCCCGAGTCGGTCCGTGTTGGAAGACCGGGCTCTGTAGCCTCCGCTGCATTGGGCCCCGACCTTGCTCCTCCTTCGGCCTCTCTGACTCCTTCCCTCGGCTCCCCTCCCTCCTCTGTGGCTGGGTCGAGCCCCAAGCCCTCAGTGGTGACTACCTCGTCCCCTGGTGCAGCTAAGTCTCTAGTTGTGACTACTGCGCCTTTTAACCTCTCGATCTCTCTCTAGGGGTTCTCAACGCCGTTCTCGTCACGGCCGCCCTCGCTCGATTCCTTCCCGTTCTGATACCTATCAAGCCTTGTTTGGTCCCGCTTCGTGGGCCAAATATTTTGATCTCCTCCCTCTTGATTCTGCGCCTCCTGACAATTTCTCCCTCCATCGACATCTTGTTGATTCCGTGGATGCCTCTGTTACCTTCAACCCCACTCGTCTCGGTACACGTGTCGTTGCTGCTCCTTCTCAGGATGCTGCTTCCCGCTTGGCTGCCTTATCCTGCCTTGGCGAGACCCCTGTTCGGGTCTCGAAGAATGCTCAGTTGAATGCCAGTGTTGGCACTATTCTGCTCCCGCCCCATGTTGCGACCGGTGTTCGGGACCTGCGCGACTGCCACGACGATATTCGACATATCCTTGCTGCCCAGGGCCATTCTATTCTCCAGGTGGACACGTTTACTCGTCCCCCTCGTGGTAGTCGCCGTCAACCCCTCCGGGTTGTGAAGATTACCTTTGATGGTAGGACCCTTCCACCCTCTGTCATTCTTGCTGGTGCCAGGTGCTCTGTCCAGGAGTACATTCCTTCTCCTCGGCTCTGTAACAAGTGCTGGAGGTTTGGGCATGGTGCCCTCCGCTGCTCCGGGACTGTCTCTCTCTGTCCTTTGTGTGGTGGCGAAGGTCACTCTAAGTCGGAGTGCACTTCTCCCCAGGCTCGTTGCCTCAACTGCGGTGAGGCCCATCCTACCTTCTCCCGTGCGTGTGTCCATTACAAGCTTGAGGCAGCCGTCCTCAACCTGAAGCACCGGGAGCGTTTATCTTTTCCTGAGGCGAGGCGCCAGGTTCGTCGGCTCCCGCCTTATGCTAATATCTCTTACGCTCGCGTGTTACGCTCTTCCTCTCCTCGTCCTTCCCGCCTTCCTCAGACTCACAACCGTTTCCGGGCCTTGGACCCTGATGCGCCCACTGCCCCCTCCTCTGTTCCTTTGGGTTCTCTCCCGAAGGATCCTCCTCCTGGTCCTCTGTCTGGGGTTCCCCTTCCTTCTACCCGGTCTGTCGTGTCTTCTGTGTCTTCTTCCTCGTCCCCCTCCGATCCTCCTTCCCATCCTCTTCCTCCATCTATCGGCTCTCCCCACCGCCTGTCGGTGCGGGCGGATGTCCATCGCTCTCCTAACGGCCGTCGTGTGTGCTCTCGTTCGGCTTCTCCTGTTGAGACACTGGAATCCGTTGCCCGGTACGTAGTTGCTGGGACACCGGTCTCTTTAAGTCAGAAGCGAAAGCCTGGCTCCTCTCCTTCCTCCTCCCCGGCGGGTAAGAAGGCTTCGCTTTCTTCCTCAGCTCCTCCTTCTGGCTCTGTTGCTCCTTCCCCTCCCGTTTCAGTGCTTGCGCCCCCTGTTCCTGCTATGGAGGTTTCTTTGGCCCCTGCTTCCCTTTCGGTTGCTGCTCTTGCTGGGGTGCGCTCCCCTCTTTCTACTCCCCCTCCTCCTGCTGCTGTCCTTGACGGCTCCTCTCCGTTGTCTCCTCCTCTTCCTCCAGACCCTGCCCGCCCACCTCTGCTCTGTTCTCCAGTTTCCTTCCCTCCGTCTTTGCTCAGTTTACCCATGCCCCCTAACCCTGACTTTGCTGACCCTGATCCCGACCCTGATATTCTTTAACGTGCTCTGTTGCTCTTTCGCCTTTGTTTCTTCCTTGTTCTCTGTTTTTGTCCTTTCTCTTCTCGTCGTTGTCCATTCTTCAATGGAACGTTCGAGGTTATTACGCCAATTTCCTCGAACTCCAACTTCTGATTTCGCGGTTTTCGCCCCTTTGTGTCTGTCTCCAGGAGCCAATGCTTGGTGCTCGTCCTGGTCGTTTTCGTGGCTATTCCTTTCTCTCCCCCCCCCCAGCCATTGCTGGGGCTTCTAATTCTTCTGCTCTTTTGATTCGGGCTGATGTTCCCTTTGTTCCTTTACTTTTTCCTTCGCCTCTCCATTGTTCTGCTGCTCGTATCTTTGTGGGGAAATGGTACACAGTTTGTTCCATTTATCTCCCCCCGAGTGTCCCGCTCTCTCTTCCTGATTTGAAACACCTCCTGGACTCCTTGCCGGAGCCTGTGCTCCTGCTGGGTGACTTCAATTGTCGTCATTCTCTTTGGGGTGACGTTCTGACGAATACCCGGGGTCGCCTCCTTGAGCCGTTTCTCCTCTCTTCTTCCCTGTCTCTTCTGAATTCTGGTGAGCCCACTCATTTGGACTCTCGGACTCGCACCCTTTCTTGTCTTGATCTTTCTCTCTGCTCTTCTTCTCTTTACTTAGATTTCACGTGGCAGGTTCTTGATGACCTCCATGGAAGTGATCATTTCCCCATCCTTGTTTCCTTTTTCTCTTTTCGCCCTTCCCTCTCTTTCCCTAGGTGGCAGACTGGACCCTCTTTACCCTCAGTGCTGCTCTCCCTGACCTCTCCCTTCTGCCTCTCTCTCGCGCTCTCCTTTTTCATGACACTGTCTTCAACGCTGCCCTCCGCTCTATTCCTCGCTCTTCCTCTCGGGGTCCACGGAAGTGCGTTCCCTGGTGGAATGCGGACTGTGCTCGGGCTGTCCGCTGTAAGCGTGCAGCCTGGAAGAGGCACCGCCGTAGGCAGACGACCGATTCTTTTCTTTTCTTTCGGAAAGCGAGTGCGGTGGCCCGTAGGGCCATCCGTACGGCTAAACGTGAATGTTGGGCATCTTATGTCTCAACAATTACGTCCGAGACCCCTCTGGCCCAGATCTGGAAGCGTATCCGCAAGATAGCGGGTAAGTTCGTTCCCGATGTTTCACCGGTCCTTCACCTCCATGATACTCTTGTGGCGGACCCGTTGCAGGTCGCTTCCGAACTGGGTTCCCATTTTTCTTCTGTTAGCTCTGGTCTTCATCTTCCCCAATCTTTCCTTCTTCGTAAACCTGTCCTTGAGTATCGTCCTTTAGATTTCTGCACTCATCTTCAGCTTCCCTATAATGATCCCTTCTCTCTCTCTGAACTTCGTTCTGCCCTGGCCCTCTGCGGTTCTACGGCGGCGGGCTCCGATGGTATTCATTATGAGATGCTTCGCCATCTCCCTCCGAGCACGTCTCAGTATTTACTGAGTCTGTATAATCGGATCTGGGAGTCGTCGTCAGTCCCTGAGGACTGGCTCGATGCCGTTGTCCTCCCTGTTCGCAAACCGGGGTCTCTGGGTACTTCCCCTAAGGACTTTCGCCCTATTGCTCTCACAAGTTGTGTCTGCAAACTCTTTGAACGTATGGTTAACGTTCGTCTGATGTGGTTCCTGGAACACCATCACCTCCTCTCCCCTTCTCAATTTGGTTTCCGCAAGTGCCGCAGCACGACAGATGTCCTGGTGAACTTGGAGGTCTATATTCGTACTGCTTTTGCTGCGAAGACCTCCGTTGTTGCCGTCCTTTTTGACCTAGAAAAGGCTTACGACACCACTTGGCGTTATCATATCCTATCTCAACTTCATTCTTTTGGCCTTCGTGGTCATCTCCCTCTCTTTCTCCGCAGCTTCCTCTCTCGTCGTTCCTTTCGGGTGCGCCTTGGTACCGCTCTCTCTCCCTCTTTTCAGCAATACGAAGGTGTGCCCCAGGGTAGTGTTCTGAGCACTACTCTTTTTCTGGTTGCCCTCAATGGTCTTCTTTCCTCTCTTCCTTCTGGTGTCTTCTCCGCTCTCTATGTCGATGATCTTACCCTTTGTTGTCAGGGTGATGATTCGCCTCTCCTTCAACGCCGGCTTCAACTTGCAATTGATGCCGTGTCGTCTTGGGCCACAGGTCATGGCTTCAAGTTCTCTACTTCTAAGACTTGTGCCATGACTTTTACGCGGAAACGGGTTGTTCTTCGTCCCTCTTTGTCACTTTATGGTCATCCCCTTGAATACAAAGATTCCGCGAAGCTTTTGGGGTTATTCCTTGACACTCGTTTGTCTTGGTCTCCCCATATCTCTTACCTCCGTGTTGAGTGCTCTAAGGCCCTTACCCTCCTTCGGGTCTTGTCCCATACTTCTTGGGGGGCAGATAGGCGCACTCTCCTTGCTTTACATTCCTCTCTCGTCCTGTCTAAGCTCGATTATGGTTGCCCTGCTTACTCGTCTGCTTCTCCTTCTACTCTTCGCCGTCTTGACGCTTTGCACCATACTGGGTTGCGCCTCAGTTCTGGTGCCTTTCGTTCGACTCCCGTCCTTAGCTTGTATGTTGACACTGGCTTCCTGTCTCTCCAGGACCGCCGTGATCGCTACTGTCTTCGCTATCTTGCGCGGTCCTTGCAACATCCTTCCTCTCGCCTCTGTCGTGCTTTAACTTTTACCCCTCCTGCGGTTCCTGTTCCTCGATACAGGATTCTCTCTCCGTTCGTATTTCTGATGTTTCTCCTCGTGTTGTTCCTTCTTTGCCCCCGTGGAGGGTCCCTCTTCCGCGGTTTTGTACTTCATTGACCCGTATCACTAAAGCTTTTACCCCTCCTACGGTTCTAAAATGCCTTTTCCTCGAGCACTTTTCTTCTCACTCCCGCTCCGTTTCTGTCTTCACCGATGGGTCTAAGTCAGCGGACGGTGTTGGCTACTCTGTTGTTTTTCCTGATCGCACTTATATGTGTCGCTTGCCTCCGGAGACTAGCATCTTTACAGCAGAACTTTATGCTATTCTCTATGCTCTTCGTCTCCTGCTTTCTCGTTGTCAGTCTTCCTTTGTGGTTGTTGTTGACTCTCGTAGTGCCCTCATGGCTCTCGGGTCCTTTAATCCGGTTCATCCAGTAGTTGGCGAGATCCAGCATTGGCTGTTTCTCGTTCACAGTAAATTTAAGTCGGTTGAGTTTTGTTGGGTTCCCAGCCATATTGGTGTGTCTTTAAATGAGCGTGCGGATGCTGCCGCTAAGGAAGCTGTCCGCTCTTGTCCCATCTCTCGCAAAGGCATTCCGTATTCCGACTTTTACCCAGTTATCCATTCCTCAGTTCTTACCCGTTGGCAGGCTTCTTGGTTGTCTGTTACTGGTAACAAGCTACGTACTCTTAAATGTTGTGTTTCCTCGTGGCCGTCCTCCTTCCACCGTAACCGGCGGTGGGAAACAGCTCTGGCGAGGTTGCGTATTGGCCATACTCGCTTAACCCATGGTCACTTGATGGAGCGCCGCCCTGCTCCTTATTGTCCTAGTTGCATTGTCCCTCTTACGGTCGTGCATGTCCTTCTTGAATGTCCTGACTTCCAGGACGAGCGTGTGTCTTGCTTTCCGACCGCCCCTCGCGGTCACCTGTCCCTCGATAGAATTCTTGGTGACTCGGATACTTTTGATATCGATCGCCTTATGCGTTTTTGTTCTCGTATTGGCATCCTTGGTGATATTTAGCGCCCTCTGATTATTTTGCGTATTTGATGGTGCTACATAGCCTTCCTGGTTTGGTGCCTTCTTTTGATAATTACTTACTTACTTACTTACATTCTTGTAAGGTCACTAACATGCACAGTGTTTCCTGCAAGTTCTATAACATATAACATATAGTTACTGTGAGTGAACAGTTACTTTGTATATTGAGATAATTGTCAAGTAAGTTCTGTAACACTTCTAATTACTAAGAGTGGACAGTGACCTTTTATGTTGAAACAATCGTCCAGTTCTTTATAAAATAATTAAAAGGTAATCGGTAAGAGCCAAGTATTACACCATATTCTATCTATAAATAATATGGGCCAATGATTGCTCCTAAGCAAATAATAACTTCACATCATTCACATCCATCAACACAACACGAACCTAAACTGCCAATCAAAACAATAAACTATATTTTTTGGTTTGCATAGATGACAAATTACAAGCTGTGGTTTGGCCACAGGGCGGCAAAAACTGCAGCTCTTTGACCTTTAATATGCGGCTAGTAAAAAATTCTTGAGAATGTGAATATTCTATAAGTTTCTACCCGAATCCAGAGCAAGAAATGCATGACTATATAAAAAGTTCCGATACTTGTGGAACAAAGTTTGCATTCACAGTTAAAGGAGGTAAACATTTGTGTCTTGTTTGCCAAGTGCCATTCAGTCATTACAAAGCCAGGAACTTGAAACGCCAGAATTAACCTAATCACAAAAACTTTTCATATGATTATCCACCTAAATCAGACTTAAGGAAAAATAAATTAAATGAGTGAAAATCATCAATAAATTGCCAGCAGACACTGTTGACATTATTCAGTAAGGAAGTAAGTAAGTAATTATCAAAAGAAGGCACCAAACCGGGAAGGCTATGTAGCACCATCAAATACGCAAAATAATCAGAGGGCGCTAAATATCACCAAGGATGCCAATACGAGAACAAAAACGCATAAGGCGAACGATATCAAAAGTATCCGAGTCACCAAGAATTCTATCGAGGGACAGGTGACCGCGAGGGGCGGTCGGAAAGCAAGACACACGCTCGTCCTGGAAGTCAGGACATTCAAGAAGGACATGCACGACCGTAAGAGGGACAATGCAACTAGGACAATAAGGAGCAGGGCGGCGCTCCATCAAGTGACCATGGGTTAAGCGAGTATGGCCAATACGCAACCTCGCTAGAGCTGTTTCCCACCGCCGGTTACGGTGGAAGGAGGACGGCCACGAGGAAACACAACATTTAAGAGTACGTAGCTTGTTACCAGTAACAGACAACCAAGAAGCCTGCCAACGGGTAAGGACTGAGGAATGGATAACCGGGTAAAAGTCGGAATACGGAACGCCTTTACGAGAGATGGGACAAGAGCGGACAGCTTCCTTAGCGGCAGCATCCGCACGCTCATTTAAAGACACGCCAATATGGCTGGGAACCCAACAAAACTCAACCGACTTAAATTTACTGTGAACGAGAAACAGCCAATGCTGGATCTCGACAACTACCGGATGAACTGGATTAAAGCACCCGAGAGCCATGAGGGCACTACGAGAGTCAACAACAACCACAAAGGAAGACTGACAACGAGAAAGCAGGAGACGAAGAGCATAGAGAATAGCATAAAGTTCCGCTGTAAAGATGCTAGTCTCCGGAGGCAAGCGACACATATAAGTGCGATCAGGAAAAACAACAGAGTAGCCAACACCGTCCGCTGACTTAGACCCATCGGTGAAGACAGAAACGGAGCGGGAGTGAGAAGAAAAGTGCTCGAGGAAAAGGCGTTTTAGAACTGTAGGAGGGGTAAAAGCTTTAGTGATACGAGTCAAGGATGTACAAAACCGTGGAAGAGGGACCCTCCACGGGGGCAAAGAAGGAACAACACGAGGAGAAACATCAGAAATACGAACGGAGAGAGAATCCTGTATCGAGGAACAGGAACCGCAGGAGGGGTAAAAGTTAAAGCACGACAGAGGCGAGAGGAAGGATGTTGCAAGGACCGCGCAAGATAGCGAAGACAGTAGCGATCACGGCGGTCCTGGAGAGACAGGAAGCCAGTGTCAACATACAAGCTAAGGACGGGAGTCGAACGAAAGGCACCAGAACTGAGGCGCAACCCAGTATGGTGCAAAGCGTCAAGACGGCGAAGAGTAGAAGGAGAAGCAGACGAGTAAGCAGGGCAACCATAATCGAGCTTAGACAGGACGAGAGAGGAATGTAAAGCAAGGAGAGTGCGCCTATCTGCCCCCCAAGAAGTATGGGACAAGACCCGAAGGAGGGTAAGGGCCTTAGAGCACTCAACACGGAGGTAAGAGATATGGGGAGACCAAGACAAACGAGTGTCAAGGAATAACCCCAAAAGCTTCGCGGAATCTTTGTATTCAAGGGGATGACCATAAAGTGACAAAGAGGGACGAAGAACAACCCGTTTCCGCGTAAAAGTCATGGCACAAGTCTTAGAAGTAGAGAACTTGAAGCCATGACCTGTGGCCCAAGACGACACGGCATCAATCGCAAGTTGAAGCCGGCGTTGAAGGAGAGGCGAATCATCACCCTGACAACAAAGGGTAAGATCATCGACATAGAGAGCGGAGAAGACACCAGAAGGAAGAGAGGAAAGAAGACCATTGAGGGCAACCAGAAAAAGAGTAGTGCTCAGAACACTACCCTGGGGCACACCTTCGTATTGCTGAAAAGAGGGAGAGAGAGCGGTACCAAGGCGCACCCGAAAGGAACGACGAGAGAGGAAGCTGCGGAGAAAGAGAGGGAGATGACCACGAAGGCCAAAAGAATGAAGTTGAGATAGGATATGATAACGCCAAGTGGTGTCGTAAGCCTTTTCTAGGTCAAAAAGGACGGCAACAACGGAGGTCTTCGCAGCAAAAGCAGTACGTATATAGACCTCCAAGTTCACCAGGACATCTGTCGTGCTGCGGCACTTGCGGAAACCAAATTGAGAAGGGGAGAGGAGGTGATGGTGTTCCAGGAACCACATCAGACGAACGTTAACCATACGTTCAAAGAGTTTGCAGACACAACTTGTGAGAGCAATAGGGCGAAAGTCCTTAGGGGAAGTACCCAGAGACCCCGGTTTGCGAACAGGGAGGACAACGGCATCGAGCCAGTCCTCAGGGACTGACGACGACTCCCAGATCCGATTATACAGACTCAGTAAATACTGAGACGTGCTCGGAGGGAGATGGCGAAGCATCTCATAATGAATACCATCGGAGCCCGCCGCCGTAGAACCGCAGAGGGCCAGGGCAGAACGAAGTTCAGAGAGAGAGAGAAGGGATCATTATAGGGAAGCTGAAGATGAGTGCAGAAATCTAAAGGACGAGACTCAAGGACAGGTTTACGAAGAAGGAAAGATTGGGGAAGATGAAGACCAGAGCTAACAGAAGAAAAGTGGGAACCCAGTTCGGAAGCGACCTGCAACGGGTCCGCCACAAGAGTATCATGGAGGTGAAGGACCGGTGAAACATCGGGAACGAACTTACCCGCTATCTTGCGGATACGCTTCCAGATCTGGGCCAGAGGGGTTTCGGACGTAACTGTCGAGACATAAGATGCCCAACATTCACGTTTAGCCGTACGGATGGCCCTACGGGCCACCGCACTCGCTTTCCGAAAGAAAAGAAAAGAATCGGTCGTCTGCCTACGGCGGTGCTTCTTCCAGGCTGCACGCTTACAGCGGACAGCCCAAGCACAGTCCGCAATCCACCAGGGAACGCACTCCCGTGGACCCCGAGAGGAAGAGCGAGGAATAGAGCGGAGGGCAGCGTCGAAGACAGTGTCATGAAAAAGGAGGAGAGCGCGAGAGAGGGGCAGAAGGGAGAGGTCAGAGAGAGTAGCACTGAGGGAAAATAGGGTCCAGTCCGCCTTAGCAAACTGCCACCTAGGGAAAGAGAGGGAAGGGCGAAAAGAGAAAAAGGAAACAAGGATGGGGAAATGATCACTTCCATGGAGGTCATCAAGAACCTGCCATGTGAAATCTAAGTAAAGAGAAGAAGAGCAGAGAGAAAGATCAAGACAAGAAAGGGTGCGAGTTCGAGAGTCCAAATGAGTGGGCTCACCAGAATTCAGAAGAGACAGGGAAGAAGAGAGGAGAAACGGCTCAAGGAGGCGACCCCGGGTATTCGTCAGAACGTCACCCCAAAGAGAATGACGACAATTGAAGTCACCCAGCAGGAGCACAGGCTCCGGCAAGGAGTCTAGGAGGTGTTTCAAATCAGGAAGAGAGAGCGGGACACTCGGGGGGAGATAAATGGAACAAACTGTGTACCATTTCCCCACAAAGATACGAGCAGCAGAACAATGGAGAGGCGAAGGAAAAAGTAAAGGAACAAAGGGAACATCAGCCCGAATCAAGAGAGCAGAAGAATTAGAAGCCCCAGCAATGGCTGGGGGGGGGGAGAGAAAGGAATAGCCACGAAAACGACCAGGACGAGCACCAAGCATCGGCTCCTGGAGACAGACACAAAGGGGCGAAAACCGCGAAACCAGAAGTTGGAGTTCGAGGAAATTGGCGTAATAACCTCGAACGTTCCATTGAAGAATGGACAACGACGAGAAGAGAAAGGACAAAAACAGAGAACAAGGAAGAAACAAAGGCGAAAGACCAACAGAGCACGTTAAAGAATATCAGGGTCAGCAAAGTCAAGGTTAGGGGGCATGGGTAAACTGAGCAAAGACGGAGGGAAGGAAACGGGAGAACAGATCAGAGGTGGGCGGGCAGGGTCCGGAGGAGGAGGAGGAGGAGACAACGGAGAGGAGCAGTCAAGGACAGCAGCAGGAAGAGGGGGAGTAGAAAGAGAGGAGCGCACCCCAGCAAGAGCAGCAACCGAAAGGGAAGCAGGGGCCAAAGAAACCTCCATAGCAGGAACAGGGGGCGCAAGCACTGAAACGGGAGTGGAAGGAGCAACAGAGCCAGAAGGAGGAGCTGAGGAAGAAAGCGAAGCCTTCTTACCCGCCGGGGAAGAGGAAGGAGAGGAGCCAGGCTTACGCTTCTGACTTAAAGAGACCGGTGTCCCAGCAACTACGTACCGGGCAACGGATTCCAGTGTCTCAACAGGAGAAGCCGAACGAGAGCACACACGACGGCCGTTAGGAGAGCGATGGACATCCGCCCGCACCGACAGGCGGCGGGGAGAGCCGATAGATGGAGGAAGAGGATGGGAAGGAGGATCGGAGGGGGACGAGGAAGGAGACACAGAAGACACGACAGACCGGGTAGAAGGAAGGGGAACCCCAGACAGAGGACCAGGAGGAGGATCCTTCGGGAGAGAACCCAAAGGGACAGAGGAGGGGGCAGTGGGCGCATCAGGGTCCAAGGCCTGGAAACGGTTGTGAGTCTGAGGAAGGCGGGAAGGACGAGGAGAGGAAGAGCGCAACACGCGAGCATAAGAGATATTAGCATAAGGCGGGAGCCGGCGAACCTGGCGCCTCGCCTCAGGAAAAGATAAACGCTCCCGGTGCTTCAAGTTGAGGACGGCTGCCTCAAGCTTGTAATGGACACACGCACGGGAGAAGGTAGGATGGGCCTCACCGCAGTTGAGGCAACGAGCCTGGGGAGAAGCGCACTCCGACTTAGAGTGACCTTCGCCACCACACAAAGGACAGAGAGAGACAGTCCCGGAGCAGCGGAGGGCACCATGCCCAAACCTCCAGCACTTGTTGCAGAGCCGAGGAGAAGGAATGTACTCCTGGACAGAGCACCTGGCACCAGCAAGAATGACAGAGGGTGGAAGGGTCCTACCATCAAAGGTAATCTTCACAACCCGGAGGGGTTGACGGCGACTACCACGAGGGGGACGAGTAAACGTGTCCACCTGGAGAATAGAATGGCCCTGGGCAGCGAGGATATGTCGAATATCGTCGTGGCAGTCGCGTAGGTCCCGAACACCGGTCGCAACATGGGGCGGGAGCAAAATAGTGCCAACACTGGCATTCAACTGAACGTTCTTCGAGACCCGAACGGGGGTCTCGCCAAGGCAGGATAAGGCAGCCAAGCGGGAAGCAGCATCCTGAGAAGGAGCAGCAACGACACGCGTACCGAGACGAGTGGGGTTAAAAGTAATGGAGGCATCCACGGAATCAATGAGATGTCGATGAAGGGAGAAATCGTCAGGAGGCGCAGAATCAAGAGGGAGGAGATCAAAATATTTGGCCCACGAAGCGGGACCAAACAAGGCTTGATAGGTAGCAGAACTGGAAGGAATCGAGCGAGGGCGGCCGTGACGAGAACGGCGGTGAGAACCCCCAGAGAGAGAGGGGATAAAAGGCGCAGTAGTTACAACTAGAGAAGGAGCCGCACCAGGGGACGAGGTAGTCACCACTGGGGGCTTGGGGCTCGACCCAACCACAGAGGAGGGAGGGGAGCCAGGGGAAGGAGTCAGAGAGGCCAAAGGAGGAGCAAGGTCGGGGCCCAATGCAGCGGAGGCTACAGAGCCCGGTCTTCCAATACGGACCGACTCGGGGGCTTGGTCGCCCACCCCACGAGCCTGAGAAGGTAAACCAGAAGAAGCCGAAGCAGGGGTAATCATCTTGACGAAAGAAAGAATTCACTCACGAATGTGCCCCCACACCCACCATGGAGCCACAATTAGAGGCAGGACACCCAACAAGAAGCTATCGCCGATCTTGTCGGGGCCTCCTAGGGGTGCGTCGCGAGTATACGCCCCACAAACGCCACCTTAAGAAACCGACAGTCCGTCGAGATCGGGTTCAGTGACGAAGTGGGGATTGACAATAAAAGGTTCCCCTCGCTCTCGACGTCGGGTACTGCAGTTCTACGGGTGCATGAGTATGCCTCCTCAAGCACCCGGGCGTCAAAATAGAAGAAGTCCAAGGGAAGAACCAGAACGAGCAAAAGGTCGGTAGGAAACGGCAAGCAGATAGGAGAAGAGGGGGGAGAAAAACGAAACAGAAGGAAAAGGAAAAGATGCCCAGCAGAATTGGAGAGGACGGCAGCAGGAGCACAAGGCTAGAAAAGGACAGAGGACCGTCCCAAGGAGCATCACACTCCGGCAGCCGCCCACTAAGCCCCCACACGGCGACAACGAGCTGAGCGGGGAGGGGATTCAGTAAGGAAGCTGTGGCTCTCAAATGGTTCTCCTGCAGCTCAAAACATATGAGGTTTATCATTTGCAGCTCTTACAGTAAGCAAGTTTGGCCACCCCTGCCATAAAGGCTACTCCTATACCTGGTAAAACAGGCCTATAATAATCATACATACCAATTATGCAATGATTAAATTTAGGCTTATATCTACAAATTAAAAATCATTACACTAATTTATAGTTAGAAATACTTATTAATCAAAGTTATTGAGAATAATGGAAATATAGACAACTGATGTAAATACTAGCAGTAATTAAGCCTAGGCTAACTATATTCAATGACATACTCCAAAAAATATTATAAATTATAGTCATGGTAATATACTATAAATGAAAAATGCCACTTTATAAAATGGGTTAATACAAGTGGCAGAGTCAGGCTCATAGTATTATTGTCAGATAACATAATATAATTGCCAGTATTCTAATATAATTGTGTCAGGATAATATTATTGTCATTCAGGATAATATATTTACCAGCACGCTAATGTAATTGCCAGTGTCAGGCTAATATAATTGCCAGTCAAACTCATTTAATTGAATCAGGATAATATAATTGCCAGTCAAGTTAATGCAATTATCAGTCAGCATATATGTAATATAATTGCAAATCAGTATAATATTATTGAAGGTTAAGATAATATAATTGTCAGTTAGGCTATTATAATTGTCGGATTCAGGCTAATATAATTGCCGGAGTCATGCTCACATAATTCACAGTCAGGATAGTAAAATTGATGGACAAGTTAATGTAATTATTAGTCTGGATACATATAATATACCTAGTAATTGCAAGTCTGATTAATACAATTGCCAGGCAAGATAATATAATTGCCAAAGTCAGGATAATATAATTGCCAGTCAGGATAATATAACTGCTAAACATAAATATCTCAGCCTGGCAAATATTATTTAACAGCCGAGTAATATATATTACTATACATCGTTGGGCTCGAGTAATATATATTTCCAACTCAGAAAATTATAAATGCCAGTTAGGCTAATATGAGTACTCAACTAAGGTTAGTCTTTTATCAGAATCTATCTTAATGCACACAATAATGCAAGGGTTAGATCACTATATCTACTGTAGATAGGCCAGACTACTAAAAAATCTGATGCAAATATAAATGAAGAGGTTTAGCTGAAATAAATTGCAGTCTAATATATATTTGTTAATAATTTATATATTTCAGTCATTAAGCAAAATAACAAAAATTATTTTAATACCAGTATTTCATAAAAATAGTACAATAGTATATATATAAAACCACAGTTAAAAGTTAACAATCAACTAGAGTGCTTTTGGCTTGCTTTCAAGCCTTCAAATGTGGTGGCAGTTATGGCACTGCCAATGCCAGCACTGTGGCTGTGGAACATTGCCACGTTTCTTCTGTGGCAAAGAAGAAAATGGAATGGAAGCTATGAGGTACACAGATATCAACGAAGAAAATTGGTACCAGTTGTACAAACACGATCATGACAACAGAAAGGAAAACAGGGCAGGGGTTGGAGAGTGAGAAACAAGTTCACGTAAAGTAGCAACACCATGTTTTTGAATACAGTATATAGAATTGGGTAAGCTAAAACAGTATAAAAATATATAATAAAATAATGGTTGCAGCTATGGAGAGTGCAAAATATTTTCCTGATAAAGTTTACAATTTCTAACAATTTTAAAATTGGAAAAATGGTATTATAAGTTAATGAACTAATATGTGCTTTAATATACATTATACTTAAAATATTTTCTGATTTATCTCTCACACTCAAAATGTTTAACCTATCACCCAAATGCACCGTCTTGTGAATTTTCATACTACAAAGATGACTGAATCTCTTAAAACTCTCGACACTCATGAAGGTTTATCATTCAAATGCACTAACATGTGTGCTTTTATACCTTTACGTGACTTAAATAATCTGCCACATTTATCACACTCAAAAGGCCTTTCTTCTGTATGTACCAACATGTGACGTATTATAGATCCACGATCTCTAAACTTTCTGCCACAATCATCACACTCAAAAGGTCTTTCATCATTGTGCATCATCATGTGAGTCTTCATACTTCCAAGGTGTCTGAACCTCTTCCCACACTCTGGACACTTATGAGGTTTTTCACCCGAATGCACTAACATGTGAGTCTTTATACTTCCAAGGTGTCTCAACCTCATCCCACACTCTGGACACTTATGAGGTTTTTCACCCGAATGCACTAACATGTGAGTCTTTATACTTCCAAGGTGTCTCAACCTTATCCCACACTCTGGACACTTATGAGGTTTTTCACCCGAATGCACTAACATGTGAGTCTTCATATATCCAACCTGACTGAACCTCTTCCCACACTCTGGACACTTATGAGGTTTTTCACCCGAATGCACTAACATGTGAGTCTTTATACTTCCAAGGTGTCTCAACCTCATCCCACACTCTGGACACTTATGAGGTTTTTCACCCGAATGCACTAACATGTGAGTCTTCATACTTCCAAGATGACTGAACCTCTTCCCACACTCTGGACACTTATGAAGTTTTTCACCCGAATGCACTAACATGTGAGTCTTTATACTTCCAAGGTGTCTCAACCTCATCCCACACTCTGGACACTTATGAGGTTTTTCACTCGAATGCACTAACATGTGAGTCTTCATACTTCCAAGCTGACTGAACCTCTTCCCACACTCTGGACACTTATGAGGTTTTTCACCCGAATGCACTAACATATGACGCTTCATACTTCCAAGATGACTGAACCTCTTCCCACACTCTGGACACTTATGAGGTTTTTCACCAGAATGCACTAACATGTGAGTCTTCATACTTCCAAGCTGACTGAACCTCTTCCCACACTCTGGACACTTATGAGGTTTTTCACCCGAATGCACTAACATGTGAGTCTTCATATTTCCAACCAGACTGAACCTCTTCCCACACACTGGACACTTATGAAGTTTTTCACCAGAATGCACTAACATGTGAGTCTTCATATTTCCAAGATGAGTGAATACCTTCCCACACTCTGGACACTGGTGAGTCTTCATCTTCTTTATGATAGGTGCAGTTTGTGGGAAGGTTTTCTCCTCGGATGACTGCATGAGTGGTGATGCTGGGTGACGCCTCACGGTGGGGCGTCAATGTTGAGGCTTAGACAAGGCTTTAGTGTTGTTTCTTAGGCTGTTGTAGAGTTAGACTTGATGTGAGCACTTGAAGGTCAATGGTGGGCTTCTTCTTGATGATAGGTGCAGTTTGTGGGAAGGTTGTTGTGTTGATTTAGGGGCGACGACGATCGTACGTGGGAAGGTTTTATGCTCATGTCTGGACACTCACCGTCCCGTGTTGTGATAATGGCGGCGACGCTCACCTAGGCGTTCCAGTGTTCTTTCTGGTGCCATATTTTATTTTTCTACTTATTACTATTATTTGTAACTGGTTTTCTACATTTAAATCTTATGTTTTCCTCTTTTTTGTAATTAAAGAATATGCTTGCAATTCATTTATTAAAATACAATGGTACTCGTTTATATACTTTCTGAAGGAAACATTGCTCCCATGGTGAATGCACTACTTTGCATTCTTTTTATTTATTTATTTATTTATTTATTTATTTATTTATGTATTTATTTATTTATATATATACAAGAAGGTACATTGGGTTTGTGAGAATTCATTGGATAGTACAGTATTTACATGCTTGTAAAGCCACTAGTACGCGCAGCGTTTCGGGCAGGTCCTTAATCTAGCAGATAATTTTAAGTAGGTAATTTCAATCAGAATTGATAAATGATAAAGATACATTACAAGAGAAAAATAAGATGAGAGAGATAAGTAAGTATATTAAAGCACATTGTTATATTAAATTTATTTATTTTTTTCAATCAAATAAATCATCAATCAGTATATATGATTGGTAATAAACAAGTTGTAATAAATAGAATACAAGCAGATCCACAAAAAGTAGGCAAGACAATAAGCAAATACATTCATAAACAAATTTGTAATAGAGAAGGAGCACCACCGCTGGCTGGAAGGATACAAGACGCTTTGTACACTGACAACATCGCACACAAGTTCAAGTATGTTTATTGAGATAAGCAATAAATACATATCAAAGAGACAGAGTATTTTAGGCTATTTCTACCCCCCTCTACTTCAAGTCCCTCAAGGGGCGCACAAATTCAGTGAGTACAAATAGACAAATAACTTTACAAGAATCCCATTTAACATTGCAGGTTAATATAGTAAGTACAGTATATAATTGTTACACTCTTGGGGCAAAATTCTTGTAGCTCCTAAGTATACTGTCTATTATACCATTATCATACATCCAAACAATTTGATGTGGTACACTATTTATTTCCTTATTTCTATAGTTTTCAATAAGTTGACACTCTAATACATAATGTTCTAAGGTGTGGGCGTGCGGCATACTGCATAATTTACACTCCTTATCTTTTTCACTGACATCAACACCGTATTGCCAGATATATTTATATCCTAATCGTAATCTCATGTAAATTGAATCCTTCCAAGTAGACTTTCCTTTACCATAAGTGAAGGACGAATTTGTATTTATTATTGAATAATTCTTAAGTGTGTTACTACTGTCCACCATTGCCATTCTCTTTATCATTTCTTCACCCTCCTGAATCATCTTGATTCTTGTTTTTATTTGTTTCAAGGTTAACTGACATACAACATCAACAAGAGTTTTTTCAGTGGCTCTCTTCGCTATGTCATCAACTACCTCATTCAACAGTATTCCCACATGTGAAGGGATCCACATGAATCTTACTTTATACCCAGTTTTTTCTAGTCTCTTAACATTCTCTCTACACTCTATCACAATATTCTGATATACTGGGCGTCTGCTATTTAAAGACTCTAACGCTCCTCTGCTGTCAATAAAGAAGCAAGCATTTTTACCACATTTGACTACTTCCTGTAATCCTGCTAATACTCCTTGGAGTTCAGCCTGAGTTGAAGAGACATTGTCAGTTAAGCGGCGTCCAATAACAGTATCTACAGTGCCGATGTCAGTGGACTCCACATCCTGCTTTCCCATCCCTAGCTACTGACCCATCACAATATACATGTTGAGTGTTTTCTGTAGGCAGTTTTCTAATTATACAATCATATGTTGCCCTCAGCTCTCCTATTTCATACATACTTTTTTTTCTTATGCAAGGGAGTAATTACTACATCTACATTACAATCCTCCCATGGTGGCGTAAATTTTCTCTTGGGCACAGCAATACACTCTGTAATAACATCATACTTTATAACATTATAACATAATTTATTCATATATACTCTCTTCTTCATCATACACTGTTCACTACTTCCCACCTTTTGAACCGAGAGGATTAATTCATTAGCTCTCCCACCTCTCATTAATCTAATGGCAGAGGCTACATTTATCTCTGAAATTCTATCCCCAATACTCTGCAGATTCAACTCCATCCTCATTATCTCAATCATAGCATTTCTTGGGCATCCTAAGATAATTCTCATGGCTTCATTTTGTACCTTCTCCAACTTGCCCATCCTACCTTTACCAAAACTTGAAATGGCAGGTGCAGCATAATCAATAAGAGATCTTACAGTACTCAAGTATATCATTCGTAGCACAGGGACTCCCACTCACAGGAGACATCTCCCGTCACGCAGGGTGCAGTCGCACCTCCACAGATCTCCAGTATCATCTATTGATACTGGAAATGGCTCAAAACGGCCACCACTTATGGGCTATTCATGCCCAAGCCACCTTTTGGGTGGCTTAATCTTCTCTCTCTCTCTCTCTCTCAACTCCCACTCCCTTTCCACAGCATGCCATGGCCTTCAGAGGTTGTAATCTCTTCCGACATTGACCCAACAGTCTGTTCATCTCAGCTTCCAAACTCTCATGGGTATATCCAACATATATGCCTAAATATTTATATATATTGTAGCGAGTAGATTATCCCAATAATATACTCGCTCCAAGTGTATTGTTAATATTCCTGTCAACCTTTGGAGATGAATGAGGTGAGGCGTTGCCCGGGCAACACGGTGAGGTGTTGCTCGAGCATATAAGCAGCAGAATAGCAAACATTAACTCACCATCTGGTCACCATTTGGTCCGGGAGACATCTCCCGTCACGCAGGGTGCAGTCGCACCTCCACAGATCTCCAGTATCATCTATTGATACTGGTAATGGCTCAAAAGGGCCACCACTTACGAGCTATTCATGCCTGTGCCACCTTTTGGGTGGCTTCATCTTCATCTTAACACATTCACAAGGGAGACATCTCCCGTCATGCAGGGTGCATTCGCACCTCCACAGATCTCCAGTATCAGCTCTTGATACTGGTAATGGCTTAAAATGGCCACCACTTACGGGCTATTTATGCCCGTGCCACCTTTTGGGTTGCTTCATCTTCATCTTAACACATTCATAAGGGAGACATCTCCCGTCATGCAGGGTGCATTCGCACCTCCACAGATCTCCAGTATCAGCTCTTGATACTGGTAATGGCTTAAAAGGGCCACCACTTACGGGCTATTCATGCCCGTGCCACCTTTTGGGTGGCTTAATCTTCATCAATCAATCAATCAATCAAACATTAACTCACCATTTGGTCACCACTTGGTCTGGGAGACATCTCCCGTCACGCAGGGTGCAGTTGCGCCTCCACAGATCTCCAGTATCATCTTTTGATACTGGTAATGGCTCGAAAGGGCCACCACTTACGGGCTATTCATGCCCGTGCCACCTCTTGGGTGGCTTAATCTTCATCAATCAATCAATCAAACATTAACTAGTCTACTTTCAAGTGTGGTCTAGAGCAGACACTTGCGAGATACTGTACCGACGCTCAGTGCGCTCAACTCACACCAAAGTATCACCTGTGTACTTCTGTATATTCGACCAAATATATATATAGTATCTTAGTGTCTGTGTTTATTGTCACCATACTTTACGTAACAATAGAACCGTTACATTGGTGACCCAGTGAGTGAAAAAGAACACCTAGTCACAAACTTGATCTTCGTCGTGGATTTATCTACCAGGTTTCCAGCATACAACGCAGATGAGCCAGAATTTTGGTTCATGCAGATGGAGGCTATTTTCGACCTTCACGAAATTTCGACTGAGAAAGCCCGATATGCCTGTACCCTGCCAACACTTAACTCGGAGGCTATGCACACTGCCTCTGCTGTCATCAACGCACCATCACCGGACACCAGGACGTACACTGCATTGAAGGCCGCTCTTCTACAGGCAGCAATGAAACGCCGCATTCAACAAAGGGACCAACTCCCCACTGACAAAAGATTAGCAGACAAAACACCAGCTCAGCTTCTGCGGCATATTCTGTATGTGATGCATACTGCAACTGGCCCAGCCCCCAGCGAGATTGTGAGATCACTGTGGATACAACTCTGTCCAAAACAAATTCAACCGGCTCTATTCAGTATGGCTGACGCCACCCCATTAGCCCAGCTGGCTACACTGGCAGACCGGCTTCATACGACGTCTGATAACGCTACGCTGTCCCATCCCAGTGTAACACAGCAGACTACAGACACCCAACAACTCGACGTCCTCCAGAACCGGCGTTTCTTCCACCCAGGGAGGACGTACCATGCGAATCCAGTATCAGTCTCTTGGCGACAGCGAGAACATCGGGAAGAGCTTTGTTCTTACCACCAGAAGTTCGGACAGCAAGCCCGCAACTGTAGGGCTCCTTGTTCCTGGTCGGGATACTACTTCGGCGGGGACTGTTAACGGCCAGTGACCCCGCCATTTCAAACACTACACTGCTCTACATATCTGAGGTCATAACCAAACGCCGTTTCCTCGTTGACACAGGTGCAGCAGCTAGTGTGTTGCCTCCCCCACTGGTCAAACCAACCCGTACTCCTGGTTTGGACTTACGAGCCGCCAATGGTACGTCCATCCGTACATATGGGACCCGCGCCCTGGTTCTCGAGTTCGCCTCTCTGGGTCGCTTTACGTGGACTTTCCTCATAGCGGATGTGGAACAACCCATTCTTGGATGGGATTTCCTGCAACACCATCGACTTATGGTGGATCCCGCAGGTGCAGTACTTCGAGCCTCTCCTAGTACCTCTACACAAGTTAACATCGTCACCCCAGTCGCATCTACGGAACTTCAAGCACTCCTGGATGAATTCAAAGATGTGACCCAACCCGCCAGCCCTCGACCAGAGGTGCAACATACGATTACGCATCACATTACTACAACGGGAGCACCTACCTTCGCCAGACCACGCCGCCTGGCACCGGAACGACTGGCGGTAGCACGTGCTGAATTCAATAAGCTACAGGAGGCGGGAATAATCCGCCCTTCGAACAGTCCATGGGCTTCACCTCTCCATATGGTCCCGAAAACAGCCCCAGGGGAATGGCGCCCTTGCGGAGACTACAGGGCTCTCAACGTTTGTACTCTGCCGGATCGATACCCAATACCACACATCCAGGATTTCTCACAGGGATTGAGCAACGCAACCGTTTTTTCGAAAATTGACCTTGTGCGGGCATTTCACCAGATCCCTGTGGAACCGGCAGACATTCCGAAAACAGCGATCACAACACCTTTTGGACTGTTTGAATTCGTCCGGATGCCTTTTGGTCTACGGAATGCAGCCCAGACATTCCAACGCTTCATCGACCAAGTAGTTAGGGACCTCCCTTTTTGCTACGCCTACATTGACGATCTGCTGGTGGCCAGTACATCACCAACAGAACATCTGCTACACCTCCGACTCCTTCTCACCCGTCTGCGCAACTTCGGCTTGCAGCTCAACTCCGAGAAGTGTATTTTCCATGTTCCAGAGCTGGATTTCTTGGGACACCGTGTGTCAGCAGCAGGGGTCCAACCACTAGAGAAGAAAATCGAGGCAATCAAAGAATTCCCGCGCCCATCTACTCCAAAGAAGTTGCAAGAATTTCTTGGTGTAGTGAATTTTTATCATCGATTCATCGCACATTGTTCGGACATCTTGCGACACTTATACTACCTCTTACGTGGTCGGAAACTCACGTCCCGTCTTCCGTTGGAGTGGACTCCCCAGGCAGAGACAGCATTCACCGACATAAAACACAAGCTGGCGGAATTCACCTTGCTCGCACACCCAGTGTCTGACGCTCCCACCAATCTATCTACCGACGCTTCAAACACAGCAATTGGTGCTGTACTACAACAACTCGTTGAAGGAGAATGGCGCCCAATTGCATTCTTTTCAGCGCGCCTGTCACCCCCTGAAGAGAAGTACAGCACTTTTGATAGGAAACTGCTCGCCATCTACTCAGCCATACAACATTTCCGGCACTTTCTCGAGGGGCGGAACTTCCACATCCTCACAGACCACAAACCTCTCACTTATGCGCTGGCGGCCAAGGGTGATGCTCACTCTCCTCGAGTAGCCAACCACCTGGGATTTATTTCCCAATTTACCTCGGATATCCGTCATGTCAAAGGAACTAATAATGTCATAGCCGATGCACTGTCTCGACCCACCATAAACCACGTCGTGAACAAACCCAGCTCAGGTGGACTATTGTGTAATCAGTAAGGCCCAACGGGAAGACCCTGATCTGCAGCGATTACGAACATCTGACACAGCTCTCCGGTTCATCGAGATTCCCATGGAAGGTGGTGGAAGTATAATCTGTGACACCTCACGGACGGTCGACACACATTCCTAGTTACAGCGGCCAGCCGCCGCGTTTGCCCTTCAGGGTTGGGGGTTCCGCGCCGCTGGCCCTCGCGGGATTGGGGGTGCTCCGCCGGAACCCCCAAAGTGATAAGCCTGCAGATAGCTAAGAAATATTCCCATGAATTGTAATTAGTGTAATTAAATTAATGCAACTTTCATTTACTACCTATGGATGTAGTTATTAATTGTAATTGATTTCTACTTTATCATTAAGGATTATTCATTATAATTATTCCTTAAACTTTATTGTTATGCACTAGTCAATAATTATTTATCATTCATCCTAATTAGCTATTTGATTCATTAAAAATAATTGCTTATCATTATACTATTTATTATTATTATTTATATAATAATAATTTATTTATTATTTATTAATTTATTAAATATTAATTTATTATTTACCATTATAAAATAAACAAGTCCCCAATCTGAGCACGTTTTCTTCCAACCTCAGAAAAAGAACACTGTTTTTCCAACGGCACTACAACGGTAATTGGTAGAGTGGAAGAAGTTGTATCATTGATGGTTACATATTGGTGTCTGTCACTAAGATAGGTTCGGATGTAGTCGAGGGTAAGGCCTCGGATTCCATAATGCTGAAGTTTAAGTAAGAGGTAGTTGTGATTAACAGTATCAAAGGCTTTCTTAGGTCAATGAAGAGTCCAATCGGAAACTCATTTTTGTCAAGGGCTGAGTAGATAACGTCAAGGAGACTAATGATTGCATCGTTGGTGCTCTTTTGGGACCGGAAGCCAAACTGGCAGGGGCTGAGTATGTCGAATTTTACGAGATAGGAATAGAGCTGTTTGTAAATAATTTTTTCAAATATTTTTGATAGAATGGGTAGATTTGATATTGGTCTATAATTGTTTATGTCCGCCAGATTGCCTCCTTTATGGACTGGCGTTACTCTTGCTTTTTTGAGGATATCAGGGAAGGTGTGACACTCTATAGATTTGTTGAACAGTAGGGCTATGGGTGGGGCAAGGGCGTGGGAGGCTCTCTTGTATACAATGGACGGAATTTCACTGGTGTTCCCTGCCTCGGTTTTTAGAGAGTGTATGATGGACACAACATCTGCCGGGCTGATTGGTGAAAGGAGAAGAGAGTTTGGATAGCTGCCTGAGAGATATGTGTTGATATGTGTCTGAGTCTGTGGGATTTTACTGGCAAGATTAGCACCAACCGATGAAAAGAAACTATTAAATTCATTTGCCATTTCTAAATCAGTTGACGGTATATCCCCATCCTTGTAGAGCTTTATTTGGTTATGTGAGTGTTGTTTAGTTCCTAGGATACTAGAGATTGTTTTCCAAGTGCTTTTCATGTTGCCTTTTGCTTCATTGAATCTATTCACATAATATGGAAGTTTTGCCTTTCTTATGATACTGGTAAGCATTGATGAGTACCTTTTAGCTATTTCCTTTGAAACTAGGCCAATCCTAAGTTTCTTTTCATATTCATGTTTCTTGTTGATTGAGTTGAGAATGCCACTTGTGAGCCATGGATTGTTTAATGTTTTGTCAGTTACTTGCTTGGTAAGAAGGGGACAATGAAGGTTGTAGAGGCTTAGAGTTTTGGAGAGGAAGAGGTTAGCTAATGAATTTATATCATGGGTATTATTGAATTCAGAATCCCAGTTAATATTTAGAAGTGCATCTGTAAGATTGCCTAAAGCTGATTCACTGTGTAGCCTAAATGAAAGTTTCTTGCTTTTTGGTGGTATTATGTCCATGTTCGCTATGAGAAAGGTAGGATAGTGGTCAGTTGTTCTGTCGTAGATGATACCAGATACAAGGGGAGCTGTTATGTTTGTCCATATGTGGTCCAAGGTAGTGACTGATGTTTGAGTGACTCGGGTAGGTTTGGTGATTGTGGGGATTAGCATACAGGCGTTCATGCTGTTAAGGAAATAGTCAACTTGAGAGCAATTTTGTTGACCCAGGTCAATATTAAAGTCTCCTCCCAGAATGATGTGGTTTTTGTTGAGATTGTTGTTTATAATAAGATTCCTTAGGTTGTCTGAGAAAGAAGCTATGTTAGTATTGGGAAATCTATAGGTGGCTCCAATAGTCAAAGAGGATTTAAGGGATTTAATTGTAAACTGAGCAAAAGTATATTCACAGTAGTCATCTCTGTCACTAATAACACTGTTGCAGATAAATGTATCTCGGTAATATATAGGTGTGCAACCACCTTTTTTTTTAGGCCTACAGTTATGAATGGCTTTATAACCACCTAAGTTGTAGAGTTGGGTATAGTCTTTATTTAGGCAAGTTTCTGTTAAAATAATGAACAATAAGTTAGTACCAAGTGCTGTGAGTAATGCACTTAAATCGTCAAAATGTTTACCAAGTGATCTAACATTTTGGTTGTAAACTGATAAACAGGTGCTATTTTGGAGTTTGTTTTTAGCCTGGTGTGCTGTGAAATACTTGCAATAATGATGATCAATGTGCTGGTTGGTGTAGATATGAGACAGAAGATTTTGATCAGGATCAATATCAGTGTGCATAGAGATGCAGAGGGATCACGATACAAGATACACGATAAAGCAAAACACAAGAATAAAAGCAAATACAATAAAATAGTAACAATTTAGAAGTAAAATAAAGATCCAATAGATAGCCAGGGAGGACACAGAAGTTACATATAATAAAAAACAAAAAATCAGTAGCGACTGACAATATAAATGTAAAATAAAAAATAATAAGAACAAATTGCAAATTGTTACTTACAGTGTACCTGATAGTACTTGTAAGCAATCTACCTCATTTTTCATTTTTTCTCAATTTGTTTGTGTATTGCTTAGTCTTGTTTATTTGTTTGTTTTGTATTTCTATAACTTGTGTTTTGTATAGTCCATGTTTATATGTTTTTTCTTTAATCTCATTTATTACCTAGGTTTCCTAGACTAGCCATACTCTCTTACTCCATTGTACCCCTGTAAGCCCCTTGTAAGCTAACTTTTTTTTTTATTCATTTTGTGTTTGTTTTGTACAGTATTGTGTACATATTTTTTCCCTTTTTTATAGCTTATTTCTACCTTATATTTTGCCTTTCTTTCCTTGTTTTTCCTGCAATCAGCTTTTTCAATGCAGACAAGTATAGACCCAGAACTTAACCTCTTATCCACTATCTATGACAATAATCACTTTAATGATTTAAATTGCAGATATTTTGCAGCACATGATGTAAACAATGTATTAACTCATAATCACAATATCTCTGTAATCAATTTGAACGTTAGATCCCTAGGTAAACACTTCGATGATGTTAGTGCCTTGATTGAAACTATTGACAACAAATTCTCTTTTATTATACTTACTGAAACATGGTTGAAAGAGGATACTACTCAACTCTTTAACATGCCTAACTACTCAGCAATTCACAACTGTCGTCAACTTCAGAGAGGTGGTGGCACTGCTCTTTACTATCACCAAGAACTAACATGCTTAAAAGAAATTAGAACTAGAGACTGCTATGGGGAGTATATCTTCGCCAGCTTCAAAGTCAAAGGTGCCGAGTCTGTTCTGTCTGTGGGTGCAGTTTATAGAATTCCTAACACTGATGTGTCCGAATTCAACTCAAACCTTAGAAATCTAATACTTGATAACAGACTGAACAAAAACCACCTAATTATCGCAGGGGACTTTAATATTGACCTCTGCGAGCCAGAACACCCTACTGCTGTTAGCTTCCTTAACTGTATGAATTCCTGCTTCCTCATACCCTTAATCACTAGACCTACTAGAATCACTGATAGCACTGCCACGACTCTAGATCACATCTGGACAAACATAACCTCTCCGCTTACTTCAGGTACAATCACCGATAGCACTACAGACCACTACCCCACATTTCTCTTAACTAACATTAGCAAACCACCTCTTGAGTCAAGAGAGATACGTTTTAGACTGCACAATGAAACTGCTATAGACAATTTTATAACTGCTGCTGATAATGTCAACTGGGAGTCCGAGTTAGGTAACATAGAGGACATCAACCTAGCAGTGCAATCTTTTCTTCAAAAAACTCTTAGACTTTATAATACCCACTGTCCTATGCTTACAAAACAAGTCACAACCAAAAGGCTCAACAATCCCTAGCTTACAAAGGGAATACTTAAATCTATTAATAAAAAACATGACCTTGAGAAGAAGTATAGGTTAGGAATCGTCTCCAAAGAATTCTCAAAGAATTACTCATTATTGCTATCTAAGATAATTAGACGAGCCAAAACTAAATACTACGAAGATAAATTTACCCAAATAAAGAGCAACATTAAACAAACTTGGAGCACAATTTCACAAATATTGGGATCAAAGAAGTCTTTAAATAACAAACCGACTCTCCTGTCTAATAACGATGGTCAGCTTTCAGCCTCTGATTCTGCTATTGAGTTCAATAGGTTCTTCTCTTCCATTGGTTCATCCCTTGCAAATGATATTCCATCTTCCAGTACTGACATTAAGGACTATCTTACAGGTAACTATCCACAGTCTCTGTACCTAAAGCCTATTAATTCCGCTGACGTCAATGAGATAATCCTTTCCCTTAAAACCAAGTCTGGTGCCCTTGAGGAGATACCAACTTTAATTTACAAAAAAGCCTCCAGACCTTTAGCCCCTGCTATTGCTTTGCTCTTCAACAAGTCACTTGAACTCCAAACCTTTCCAGATATTCTAAAAAAAGCGAGAGTAACGCCTGTCCACAAATGTGGTGATCTCACAGATGTTAACAACTACAGACCTATATCAATCCTGCCAAACTTGCCAAAAATTTTTGAAAAACTAATCTATAAGAAGCTTTACTCATATCTAGCCAAACTCAATATACTTAGCTCTTGCCAATATGGCTTCAGACCCAAAAAAAGCACTAACGATGCACTTATTAGTATGCTTAACTCGATTCATACAGCTCTTGATAAAAATGAGTTCCCTGTTGGGTTATTTGTGGACCTGCGTAAAGCTTTTGATACTGTCAACCACCAAAACCTTCTTCATAAATTACATCATTATGGAGTCAGAGGACACTCCCTACAATACCTCAAATCCTACCTTACTGACAGGCTCCAATATGTTTCTGTGAATAATACAATTTCTCCCACCCTACCCATCAACATTGGTGTTCCTCAGGGCAGCATACTTGGCCCTCTCCTCTTTCTCATCTACATTAATGACCTTCCAAATGCCTCCCAACACCTCAAACCAATTCTATTTGCTGACGACACAACCTTCATTTGCTCCAGTCCTGACCCCCTTGCTCTAAATGCCACAGTTAATACTGAGCTAAATAAAGTCCATCTTTGGCTAACTGCCAACAAACTCACCCTTAACATTGACAAAACTTTCTATATTCTGTTTGGCAATAAATCCTCTAATCAAATAAATCTCAAAATAAACAATACCCAAATTTGTAACAAATTAGATGGCAAATTCCTTGGCATTCTCATTGACCACAAGCTGAATTTCCAGGGACACATTCTAAATATATCAAAAAAAGTCTCAAAAACTGTGGGCATTCTTTCTAAGATCATATATTATGTACCACGCCCTGCCCTGGTGACTCTCTATTACTCCCTTATCTATCCATATCTCAACTATGGTATTTGTGCTTGGGGCTCTACTATCCAAAATCACTTACGTCCTCTAATTACTCAACACAAAGCTGCTATTAGGACAATATCCAACTCTGGCCCCAGGCATCACTCGGTACCCCTACTCAAATCTCTGAATATGTTAGACATTAAGTCACTGCACATTCTCTCATGTGTATTATACATATATAAAACGCTAAACTATAATGCCAATCCTGATCTCAAAAGCTTCATAGAAGGATGTAACAGAACCCATGAGCACCACACCAGAAATAAATACAGTTTTGATATTCCTAGAGTGCGACTTAATCAAACTAGAAATGCTCTACAAATCAAGGGGCCCAGAATGTGGAATGACCTTCCCAACCATGTTAAAGATTGTACCTCTCTCAACCAGTTTAAGTAAAAAACGAAGCTATACCTAACAAATTCCCTGTAACCTACCTTACCCTTCTATTGTCAACCAATGTCTGTTTTTTTTAAGAGCGCTGTTTGTTGACATAATTGTATTTGTGCTGCTTTTTCATCTATGTTTTCATTTCTTGTTTTCATTCAACTCATTATGCTCAATTAGTATTAAGCTTGTCATTTAAGTTTATCATGCCCGAAACGCTTTGCGTAATAGTGGCTTTAGGCATTGTATGTACTAGCTCTACCTATAAGTCAACCAATCTTTGTAAAAATTTATTGTATGTATGTACCTTACCTAAATAAAATTATTATTATTATTATTTGCCATTTCTAAATCAGTTGACGGTATATCCCCATCCTTGTAGAGTTTTATTTGGTTATGTGAGTGTTGTTTAGTTCCTAGGATGCAAGAGATAGTTTTCCAAGTGCTTTTCGTGTTGCCTTTTGCTTCATTAAATCTATTCACATAATATGGAAGTTTTGCCTTTCTTATGATACTGGTAAGCATTGATGAGTACCTTTTAGCTACCTCCTTTGAAACTAGGCCAATCCTAACTTTTGTTCATATTCATGTTTCTTGTTGATTGAGTTGAGAATGCCACTTGTGAGCCATGGATTGTTTAATCTTTTGTCAGTTACTTGCTTGGTAAGAAGGGGACAATGAAGGTTGTAGAGGCTTAGAGTTTTGGAGAGGAAGAGGTTAGCTAATGAATTTATATCATGGGTATTATTGAATTCAGAATCCCAGTTAATATTGTAAAGTGCCTCTGTAAGATTGTCTAAAGCTGATTCACTGTGTAGCCTAAATGAAAGTTTCTTGCTTTTTGGTGGTGTTATGTCCATGTTCGCTATGAGAAAGGTAGGATAGTGGTCAGTTGTTCTGTCGTAGATGATACCAGATACAAGGGGAGCTGTTATGTTTGTCCATATGTGGTCCAAGGTAGTGACTGATGTTTGAGTGACTCGGGTAGGTTTGGTGATTGTGGGGATTAGCATACAGGAGTTCATGCTGTTAAGGAAATAGTCAACTTGAGAGCAATTTTGTTTACCCAGGTCAATATTAAAGTCTCCTCCCAGAATGATGTGGTTTTTGTTGAGATTGTTGTTTATAATAAGATTCCTTAGGTTGTCTGAGAAAGAAGCTATGTTAGTATTGGGAAATCTATAGGTGGCTCCAATAGTCAAAGAGGATTTAAGGGATTTAATTGTAAACTGAGCAAAAGTATATTCACAGTAGTCATCTCTATCACTAATAACACTGTTGCAGATAAATGTATCTCGGTAATATATAGCTGTGCCACCACATTTTTTATTTATGAAATTATGAAAGGCTTTATAACCAGCTAAGTTGTAGAGTTGGGTATAGTCTTTATTTAGCCAAGTTTCTGTTAAAATAATGAACGATAGGTTAGTACCTATTGCTGTGAGTAATGCATTTAAATCGTCAAAATGTTTACCAAGTGATCTAACATTTTGGTTATAAACTGATAGACAGGTGCTATTTTGAAGTTTGTTTTTAGCCTGGTGTGCTGTGAAATACTTGCAATAATGATGATCAATGTGCTGGTTGGTGTAGATATGAGACAGAAGATTTTGATCAGGATCAATATCAGTGTGCATAGAGATGCAGAGGGATCACGATACAAGATACACGATAAAGCAAAACACAAGAATAAAAGCAAATACAATAAAATAGTAACAATTTAGAAGTAAAATAAAGAAGAAGAAGTAAAATTTGCTTTAAATATAAATGGGTACGTGTTCAATATTAAAACGACAATATAATGCTATTAACAATTAAAATCTTCTACTTAACAGGCATATAGTTATTAAATGAAGTTTAGTGATGTAATAAACATAATCCGGGCTTGGTAAGGACGCCGCCCGCCAGCGTAAACACAACACACCACGAATGACCACAAACACGATACAACGCACAAAACACAACACTTGTCAGTTTTTGGACAGACTCCTTTTATATTTATTATGTGATAGTTATACTTGCATATAATGATAACTATTATAGGTAAGCGCCTAATATGTAATATTAATAAATAAAAACGAAGTCAGAAGCCACACGCCTGTCTGTACATGTCTTTTGTGTTAAAGTGTTTTGGGCGCTCATGTACTTGTGCGCTAGCTGGCGTTCACAACGGTTCTCGCCTACAAGCATTAGAATTAAACAAACGAATTTATTTATTCATTTATATACAAGAAGATACATTTTTCTCGAGAGAGTACATAACATTGGTGTTCTTACATTCTTTTTAAGCCACTAACTCGCAAAGGCTTTCGGGCATTTCTAGATCTAGACATTTCATCTAGACACAATTTCATTTCTAGACTCCAGCATTATGGAATCCGAGGCCTTGCCCTTGACTACATACAAACCTATCTTAGTGACAGACACCAATATGTAACCATCAATGATACAACTTCTTCCACTCTACCAATTACCGTTGGAGTGCCACAGGGCAGTATCTTAGGACCTCTTCTATTTCTTATATATATAAACGATCTGCCTAATGTCTCTAATATTCTCAAACCTATATTGTTTGCTGACGATACTACCCTTATCTATTCAGACCTCAACCCACATACACTAAATAATGTTGTGAATAATGAATTAAAAAAAGTCCACTTATGGATGTCAACGAACAAACTAACATTAAACATCGAAAAGACTTACTACATTTTATTTGGAAGCAAATCATCAAATGCAATTCAGCTACAGATAGTCAACATTAACATCAGTAATAAAAATGATGGAAAGTTTCTTGACCTATTCCTAGACAAGAGACTACTTCAGCACCCACATTCAACACATAACTAAGAAAGTCTCTAAGACAGTTGGTATACTTTCCAAAATCAGATATTATGTTCCTAACTCTGCTCTCCTCTCACTATATTATGCACTAATCTACCCCTATCTGAATTATGGTATCTGTGCATGGGGGTCTACCACTGTAAACCACCTTAAGCCCATCATCACACAGCAAAAATCTGCTATCAGAATAATAACTAACTCTGCTTTCAGATAACACTCAGCTAACATTTTCATTAACACACACTAACATTTGATGATTAATTGTGTTCCTATGTAATGCAAAGTAATTACTTGTCATGCTGAACTAAATTTAATATTGTTTGAATAATGCAGATCTCTCATTCAATATTTTGTAACTTTGTATTTCAGTTTCTTTCATGTTTGTTTAACATTGCATATGTATTTTTAACATAAAGCACGACAAAAGCATAAAGCAGTAAAAGTTAAAGCACGACAGAGGCGAGAGGAAGGATGTTGTAAGGACCGCGCAAGATAGCGAAGACAGTAGTGATCACGGCGGTCCTGGAGCGACAGGAAGCCAGTGTCAACATACAAGCTAAGGACGGGAGTCGAGCGAAAGGCACCAGAACTGAGGCGCAACCCAGTATGGTGCAAAGCATCAAGACGGCGAAGAGTAGAAGGAGAAGCAGACGAGTAAGCAGGGCAACCATAATCGAGCTTAGACAGGACGAGAGAGGAATGTAAAGCAAGGAGAGTGCGCCTATCTGCCCCCAAGAAGTATGGGACAAGACCCGAAGGAGGGTAAGGGCCTTAGAGCACTCAACACGGAGGTAAGAGATATGGGGAGACCAAGACAAACGAGTGTCAAGGAATAACCCCAAAAGCTTCGCGGAATCATTGTACTCAAGGGGATGACCATAAAGTAACAAAGAGGGACGAAGAACGACCTGTTTCCGAGTAAAAGTCATGGCACAAGTCTTAGAAGTAGAGAACTTGAAGCTATGATCGGTGGCCCAAGACTACACGGCATCAATTGCAAGTTGAAGCCGGCGCTGAAGGAGAGGCGAATCATCACCCTGACAGCATAGGGTAAGATCATCGACATAGAGCGCGGAGAAGACACCTGAAGGAAGAGAGGAAAGAAGACCATTGAGGGCAACCAGAAAAAGAGTAGTGCTCAGAACACTACCCTGGGGCACACCTTCGTATTGCTGAAAAGAGGCAGAGAGAGCGGTACCAAGTCGCACCCGAAAGGAACGACGAGAGAGGAAGCTGCGGAGAAAGAGAGGGAGATGACCATGAAGGCCAAAAGAATGAAGTTGAGATAGGATATGATAACGCCAAGTAGTGTCGTAAGCCTTTTCCAGGTCAAAAAGGACGGCAACAACGGAGGTCTTCGCAGCAAAAGCAGTACGAATATAGACCTCCAAGTTCACCAGGACATCTGTTGTGCTGCAGCACTTGCAGAAACCAAATTGAGAAGGGGAGAGGAGGTGATGGTGTTCCAGAAACCACATCAGACGAACGTTAACCATACGTTCAAAGAGTTTGCAGACAAAACTTGTGAGGGCAATAGGGTGAAAGTCCTTAGGGGTACCCAGAGACCCCTTTTTGCGAACAGGGAGGACAACGGCATCGAGCCAGTCCTCAGGGACTGTCGACGACTCCCAGATCCGATTATACAGACTCAGTAAATATTGAGACGTGCACGGAGGGAGATGGCGAAGCATCTCATAATGAATACCATCGGAGCCCGCCGCCGTAGAACCACAGAGGGCCAGGGCAGAACGAAGTTCAGAGAGAGAGAAGGGATCATTATAGGGAAGCCAAAGACGAGTGCAGAAATCTAAAGGACGAGACTCAAGGACAGGTTTACGAAGAAGGAAAGATTGGGGAAGATGAAGACCAGAGCTAACAGAAGAAAAGTGGGAACCCAGTACGGAAGCGTCCTGCAACGGGTCCGCCATAAGAGTACCATGGAGGTGAAGGACCGGTGAAACATCGGGAACGAACTTACCCGCTATCTTGCGGATACGCTTCCAGATCTGTGGCAGAGGAGTTTTGGAAGTAATTGCGGAGACATAAGATGCCCAACATTCACGCTTAGCCGTACGGATGGCCCTACGGGCCACTGCACTTGCTTTCCGAAAGAAAAGAAAAGAATCGGCCGTCTGTCGACGGCGGTGTCTCTTCCAGGCTGCACGCTTTCAGCCTTTCAGCGGACAGCCGAGCACAATCCGCATTCCACCAGGGAACGCACTTCCGTGGACCCCGAGAGGAAAAGTGAGGAATAGAGCGGAGGGCAGCGTTGAAGACAGTGTCATGAAAAAGGAGGAGAGCACGAGGGAGAGGTCAGAGAGAGCAGCACTGAGGGTAAATAGGTTCCAGTCCGCCTTAGCAAACTGCCACCTAGGGAAAGAGAGGGAAGGGCGAAAAGAGAAAAAAGGAAACAAGGATGGGGAAATGGTCACTGCCATGGAGGTCATCAAGAACCTGCCACGTGAAATCTAAGTAAAGAGAAGAAGAGCAGAGAGAAAGATCAAGACAGGAAAGGGTGCGAGTCTGAGAATCCAAGTGAGTGGGCTCACCAGAATTTAGAAGAGACAGGGAAGAAGAGAGGATAAACGGCTCAAGAAGGCGACCTCGGGTATTCGTCAGAACATCACCCCAAAGAGAATGACGACAATTGAAATCACCCAGCAGAAGCACAGGCTCCGGCAAGGAGTCCAGGAGGTGTTTCAAATCAGGAAGAGAAAGCGGGACACTTGGGGGGAGATAAATGGAACAAACTGTGTACCATTTCCCCACAAAGATACGAGCAGCAGAACAATGGAGAGGCGAAGGAAAAAGTAAGGGGACAAAGGGAACATCAGCACGAATCAAGAGAGCAGAAGAATTAGGAGCCCCAGCAACGGCTGGGGGGGGAGGGAGAGAAAGGAATAGCCACGAAAACGACCAGGACGAGCACCAAGCATCGGCTCCTGGAGACAGACACAAAGGGGCGAAAACCGCGAAATTAGAAGTTGGAGTTCGAGGAAATTGGCGTAATAACCTCGAACGTTCCATTGAAGAATAGACATCGACGAGAAGAGTAAGGACAACAACAGAGAACAAGGAAGAAACAAAGGCAAAAGAGCAACATAACACGTTAAAGAATATCAGGGTCAGCAAATTCAGGGTTAATGGGCATGGGTAAACTGAGCAAAGACGGAGGGAAGGAAGCGGGAGAACAGACCAGAGGTGGGCGGGCGGGGTCCGGAGGAGGAGACAACGGAGAGGAGCAGTCAAGGACAGCAGCAGGAAGAGGGGATGTAGAAAGAGGGGAGCGCACCTCAGCAAGGGCAGCAACCGAGAGGGAAGCAGGGGCCAAAGAAGCCTCCATAGCAGGAACAGGGGGTGCAACCACTGAAATGGGAGGGGAAGGAGCAATAGAGCCAGTAGTAGGGGCCGAGGAAGAAAGCAAAACCTTCTTACCCGCCGGGGGAGGAGGAAAGAGAGGAGCCAGGCTTACGCTTCTGACGTAGAGAGACAGGTGTCCCAGCAACTACGTACTGGGCAACGGATTCCAGCGTCTCAACAGGAGAAGCTGAACGAGAGCACACACGACGGCCGTTAGGAGAGCGATGGACATCCGCCTGCATCGACAGGCGGCGGGGAGAGTCAATAGATGGAGGAGAAGGATGGGAAGGAGGAACGGAGGGAGACGAGGAAGAAGACACAGGAGACATGACAGACCGGGTAGAAAGAAGGGGAACCCCAGACAGAGGACCAGGAGGGGGACCCTTTGGGACAGAACTCAAAGAACAGAGGAGGAGGCAGTGGGCGTATCAGGGTCCAAGGCCCGGAAACGGTTGTGAGTCTGAGGAAGGTGGGAAGGGCGAGGAGAGGAAGAGCGCAACACGTGAGCATAAGAGATATTAGCATAAGGCAGGAGCCGGCGAACCTGGCGCCTCGCCTCAGGAAAAGATAAGCGCTCCCGGTGCTTCAAGTTGAGGACGGCTGCCTCAAGCTTGTAATGGATACAGGCACGGGAGAAGGTAGGATGGGCCTCACCGCAGTTGAGACAGCGAGCTTGGGGAGAAGTGCACTCCGACTTAGAGTGACCTTCATCCCCACGCAAAGGACAGTCCCGGAGCAGCGGAGGGCACCATGCCCAAACCTCCAGCACTTGTTACAAAGCCGAGGAGAAGGAATATACTCCTGGACAGAGCACCTGGTACATTGTGTATTAGAGCCGATTCAACAAGACAGCGTCTGTGTAGAGTAGAGGCAGGAAAGATTATTTTGGAGGAAGACCAATCAATGGGATGATTAGAATCCCTCACATAGCGGAAGAGAGCATTGTTAGTGTCTGCAGACTTAACACTTTTCTTGTGTTCTTTAAGTCTGTCATTCAGTGTACGGCCAGTTTCGCCAAAGTATTGGAGAGGACAAGACGAACAGGAAATAGAGTAGACACCAGCAGCGTTAGAAGCAGGAGGAGCAGTGTGAACTAGATTGCTACGAAGTGTGTTAGTTTGACGAAAGGCGAGCTTTATGTCAAGAGGACGAAAGGTATTGGTAAAAGTTTTGAGTTCAGATATGAAGGGAAGGCATAGTACAGTGCTACTAGTGTTGGAAGCAGGTTTAGGATGAAAGAAATTTCGTTTAGCTTGAGAGTAGGCACAGTTGATGAAATGCAAAGGGTAACCAAGGCGAGAGAATGATTTGTAGATAAGGGCAATTTCAGAATCAAGAAACTGAGGGTCGCTGATGCGTAGAGCGCGGAGGAAGAGAGAGACGAGGACACTTTACTTAACAGGAGGAGGATGGTAGGAAAAGAAGTGAATGTACATGCCACTATACATGGGTTTGCGGTAGACAGAGAAAGAGAACCCGGACACAGAGCTGTGAACGTGAACGTCAAGAAAAGGAAGGAGATAATTAGATTCCCACTGAACTTTGAAATGGATAAAAGGGGCCAGATTGTTAAGAGAGTTTTAGTTTAGTTCATTTATTATGCACCCCATACCCATCTTGTGGGCGGTAGTGGAAAGGGTTACAGAGGCACATAATGGGCTCAGGGACTGAACCCCACAATTCATTTAGCTAAGCAAGTTACAATCTTGATGAGTTAGTTACAAAATTCAATATAAGTCGTCACATCAACAATGGGTTCGAGATCGACCTCAAGTACAGGTTCTAAATTAAGCAACTGACATATGTGGAGAGCTAGTGTCAAAATTTATATGTTTGTCCTGCACACCGCCCCCATCCAGTGGGCAGCGGTGGATAGGTTACAATCACTTAGTTACTACCTACAGTTAGCAAACTGGAGATATTTGGCTAAAATTTCTGGTAGCAGATCATTTTGAATGAAATATTTACACATCGCTGGAACATTGGTTATAGAATTGTCTCTAAATTCACGTATCTTTTCGCACTCCATCACATAGTGACGGAGGGTGTGCGAATAATTTTGTTGACACAGTTTACATTTGGTCACGTCTACATCGGCAGATAATGAAAATTCCCAGAGATACTTGTAACCGAGTCTAAGCCGAGCAGTAGTAACATCTAGAAGTCTGCTGATTTTATTGGATGATCCATAGATGTGTGGCTCCTCTTGCATGATAGTATGATGATAGATGGAATTACTGGTGTCACTTTCACTTTGCCTCAGATCTACAAGATCTTGTTGAAGTTCTCGGTGTACTGCTGCTCTCAGATTGCTCATTGACAATCCAAGGTTACACTCAACGGCTCCTTTAAAGGCAGATTCTTTGGCTAACTTATCAGCTCTATCATGAAAGAGAGGAGAGGAAAGGCTGGAAAAGACTAAGGTCATGAGGCCATAAAGCAAAAATGTCATCAACATAGCGAAGCCAGAGAGAGGGACGAGTATCAGTAGAAGGAAGAAGAACAGTTTCGAAGTATTCCATGTAGAAATTAGCAAGAACAGGGGAGAGAGGGGAACCCATAGCGACACCGAAAGTTTGAGTGTAATATTTACCGTTGAAAGAGAAAGAGTTAGAGTCAACACAGAGTCTAATGAGTTCAAGGAAAACGTCAGTGGGAAGCGGGAGAGGAAGAAGGCCCTCAGACGCCTTCTGTCTAAGGAAAGAGAGAACGTCATCGAGCGGAACATTAGTAAACAGAGAGTCGACATCAAGACTAAGTATCTTACAAGAGGGTTGCAGGCGCAGTCTTTCTATGATGTCCTGAGAGTGACGAAGGTGGGCAGGAGAAAAAGTGCCAAGGTAAGGTGTCAGGGTTTTAGCGAGCCAGGAGGCAAGAGGATAGCTGACAGAGCCCCGTGAAGAAATGATAGGACGAAGAGGAACACCAGGTTTATGAGTCTTAGGAAGACCATAGAAATAAGGAAGAGAAGGGCAGATGACACGGAAATGTTTAATGAGATCAAAGTCAGGAGGACAAAGACTAGAGAGCTGTCTTAGTTTGCGGTTAAAGGAAGTTTCGAGGCGATCCAAAGGGTTAGAACTCAGAGGAGCATAAGTGCGAGAGTCAGAGGGCAAGACATCTGCTTTTCGGAGATAGTCCAATAGGCCCTCTGCAGTTCCTACTACTAGCTCCGCTACTACACCTTACTTTGCTCCTCATCTCTCGTGCCTATTTCTTGCCTGTCTCTACTTCGTCATCACCACGGGAGACATCTCCCGTCACGCAGGGTGCAGCCGCACCTCCACAGATCTTCAGTATCAGCTCTTGATACTGGTAATGGCTTAAAAAGGCCACCACTTACGGGCTATTCATGCCCGTGCCACCTTTTGGGTGGCTTAATCTTCATCAATCAATCAATTCCTCATCACAATCGAGTTGAGAATGGTCCAGGACGGACCGGAACGTCATCGTCCCTTCACATTCTAGTGTGTGGTCTGGTCATCATACTTTAGCCACGTTATTAAAAATAAATAAAAATAAAATGTTTATTTAGGTAAGGTACATACATACAATAAATTTTTACAAAGATTGGTTGACTTATAGGTAGAGCTAGTACATACAATGCCTAAAGCCACTATTACGCAAAGCGTTTCGGGCATGATAAAATTAAATGACAAGCTTAATACTAATTGAGCATAATGAGTAGAATGAAAACAAGAAATGAAAACATAGCTGAAAAAGCAGCACAAATACAATTATGTCGACAAACAGCTCTCTTTAAAAAAAAACAGACATTGGTTGACAATAGATGGGTAAGGTAGGTTACAGGGAATTTATTAGGTATAGCTTCGTTTTAATCTTAAACTGGTTGAGAGAGGTACAGTCTTTAACATGGTTGGGAAGGTCATTCCACATTCTGGGCCCCCTTGATTTGTAGAGCATTTCTAGTTTGATTAAGTCGTACTCTAGGAATATCAAAACTGTATTTATTTCTGGTGTGGTACTCATGGGTTCTGTTACAACCTTCTATGAAGCTTTTGAGGTCAGGATTGGCATTACAGTTTAGCGTTTTATATATGTATAATACACATGAGAGAATGTGAAGCGACTTAATGTCTAACATATTCAGAGATTTGAGTAGGGGTACCGAGTGATGTCTGGGGCCAGAGTTGGATATTGTCCTAATAGCAGCTTTGTGTTGGGTAATTAGAGGACGTAAATGATTTTGGGTAGTAGAACCCCAAGCACAAATACCATAGTTGAGATATGGATAGATGAGGGAGTAATAGAGAGTCACCAGGGCAGGGCGGGGTACATAATATCTGATCTTAGAATGCCAACAGTTTTTGAAACTTTTTTTGATATATTTAGAATGTGTCCCTGGAAATTCAGCTTGTGGTCAATGAGAATGCCAAGGAATTTGCCATCTAATTTGTTACAAATTTGGGTATTGTTTATTTTGAGATTTATTTGATTAGAGGATTTATTGCCAAACAGAATATAGAAAGTTTTGTAAATGTTAAGGGTGAGTTTGTTGGCAGTTAGCCAAAGATGGACTTTATTTAGCTCAGTATTTACTGTGGCATTTAGAGCAAGGGGGTCAGGACTGGAGTAAATGAAGGTTGTGTCGTCAGCAAATAGAATTGTTTGAGGTGTTGGGAGGCATTTGGAAGGTCATTAATGTAGTTGAGAAAGTGGAGAGGGCCAAGTATGCTGCCCTGAGGAACACCAATGTTGATGGGTAGGGTGGGAGAAATTGAATTATTCACAGAAACATACTGGAGCCTGTCAGTAAGGTAGGATTTGAGTTATTGTAGGGAGTGTCCTCTGACTCCATAATGATGTAATTTAAGAAGAAGGTTTTGGTGGTTGACAGAGTCAAAAGCCTTACGCAGGTCCACAAATAACCCAACAGGGAACTCATTTTTATCAAGAGCTGTATGAATCGAGTTAAGCATACTAATAAGTGCATCGTTAGTGCTTTTTTTGGGTCTGAAGCGATATTGGCAAGGGCTAAGTATATTGTGTTTAGCTAGATAAGAGTAAAGCTGTTTATAGATTAGTTTTTCAAAATTTTTTGACAAGTTTGACAAGAGGGTTAATTAAGTTAATTCATTGAGAGTGATAATATGGTGAGACAAACCACATTGGGAGAGGAAAGTGTTGAGGTTCTCTTCATTAGCAATTGTAAACATTTTGCCCTCTGCGGTCTTTCTCACCTTTATCAGTCCATCTCTAACGAAGTACTGATGAATCACATCTGGGTTTTGATGACGGATTTGACGCAGGCGGTAGAGGAGTTGCTGTCTGTTCCTAGTCAAGCACTCGTTGATGTATAATCCCTTCCGTTGGGATGCAGCTGTCCGGATTAGATGGGATTTCATGGACTGGGAAGTCAGCTTCAGGCGAATTTTCCGCTGGTTTTGACCTGATGGATTCTTTTTGCCTACTCTGTAGGCAGCAATAATGTCAGTTTTGTTTAGAATGACCTGCAATTCGTTTTTTATGAGAGCCTGAGCTATTTCGACACACTTTTCACCTTCACGTTCCACAGGTATATCTTGGGACGACACAATAACAGAGTCTAGCAGCTTTTGTTGGTCTTGTTCTTCCTGGGAGACGGAACGTTGGGCGGATAATGTACTGATACATGCAGTCATTTTGCTGAGAGCTTCCTCCTGTTTTTTTTATGGCTTCATCAGTTTTCAGAAGATTGTTTTCCTCACGGAGATCATTCAAGTCATGCTGGAGTTGGTCTTGGCTAGCCTTAAAGTTTCTAATATCCTCGCGGAGGAGGGTTATTACTTGTTGTTGATGTTGGAGATTCGCGCGGTTTGCTAGATTCTCATTTTGAAGACTCAAGATGATAGCATTTTGAGACTCGAGGACTAGGCACAACTTTTTGAACCACTGATTCTCGGTCCAGTTAGGGAAATCCGGTGAGGGACCGGAAGCTCGCTTGAATTGCGTAAACTGGGATGTTAGCATGTTAATAGGAGAGGATTGAGAGGACACCACTCCCTGGCTCAAAGGAGAAGGAGGGGAGGGCAGCACCGCCGCCGCGGACCCAAAGAGCTTCCAGACGGAGAAACACGAAGGCTGTTTGAGTTGGCCGGGATGGATGCCTTGTTAAGGGGTTTGTTGCCCTTATTTCCCTGCGCAGTCACATTTTTAGGAGACATGATTGGTTAGAATGGACTGGGGGTATATGTTGTGAAGAAACTTGCGTCAGGCAGCGCGGTGGCGGGCAAAGGCGGGAAGCATGCACTGATACTCACAGCAGTAGAGGATTGTTTTGAAATTTGATTGAGATGGAATGAGTTGATTTTATAAATAAATAAATAAATAAATAAATGTTTATTTAGGTAAGGTACATATATAAAGAGATTTTACAAAGTTTGTTGGATTAATAAATAGAGCTAGTACATACAATGCCTAAAGCCACTATTACGCAAAGCGTTTCGGGCAGGAAAAACATTAATGACTAAAGCTTAATACTAATGGGTAAAAAGAATAAAATGTGTTGAGAACAAATAAAAATAGAGGTAAAAGAGGGGGAAACATGGCTGAAAAAGCAGCACAAATACAATTACAAATTATTACAGAAAATTACATTCAAACAGCGTTGTTTTGAAAAAAAACAAAAAAACATACATGGGTTGACAATAGAGGGGTAAGGTAGGTTACAGGGAATTTATTAGGTAGTGCTTCGTTTTTAACTTAAACTGGTTGAGAGAGGTACTGTCTTTAACATGGTTGGGAAGATCATTCCACATTCTGGGTCCCTTGATTTGAAGAGCATTTCTAGTTTGGTTAAGTCGTACTCTAGGAATATCAAAACTGTATTTATTTCTGGTGTGGTGCTCATGGGTTCTGTTACAACCTTCAATGAATCTTTTGAGGTCAGGATTGGCATTACAGTTTAGCGTTTTATATATGTATAATACACATGAGAGAATGTGCAATGACTTAATATCTAACATATTCAGAGATTTGAGTAGGGGTACCGAGTGATGTCTGAGGCTAGAGTTGGATATTTTCCTAATTGCAGCTTTGTGTTGAGTAATTAGAGAACGTAAATGATTTTGGGTAGTAGAACCCCAAGCACAAATACCATAGTTGAGATATGGATAGATGAGGGAGTAATAGAGAGTCACCAGGGCAGGGCGGGGTACATAATATCTGATCTTAGAAAGAATGCCAACAGTTTTTGAAACTTTTTTTGATATATTTAGAATGTGTCCCTGGAAATTCAGCTTGCGGTCGATGAGAACGCCAAGGAATTTGCCATCTAATTTGTTACAAATTTGGGTATTGTTTATTTTGAGATTTATTTGATTAGAGGATTTATTGCCAAACAGAATATAAAACGTTTTGTCAATGTTAAGGGTGAGTTTGTTGGCAGTTAGCCAAAGATGGACTTTCTCTAGCTCAGTATTTACTGTGGCATTTAGAGCAAGGGGGTCAGGACTGGAGTAAATGAAGGTTGTGTCGTCAGCAAATAGAATTGGTTTGAGGTGTTGGGAGGCATTTGGAAGGTCATTAATGTAGATGAGAAAGAGGAGAGGGCCAAGTATGCTGCCCTGAGGAACACCAATGTTGATGGGTAGGGTGGGAGAAATTGTATTATTCACAGAAACATACTGGAGCCTGTCAGTAAGAGAAGATTTGAGGTATTGCAGGGAGTGTCCTCTGGCTCCATAATGATGTAATTTAAGAAGAAGGTTTTGGTGGTTGACAGTGTCAAAAGCCTTACGCAGGTCCACAAATAACACAACAGGGAACTCCTTTTTTATCAAGAGCTGCGTGAATCAAGTTAATCATACTAATAAGTGGCGGTAGTTTAAGGGCTGAAATACAGCTTAGAGTGAGGAGCGTAGCGTGCACTCAAGCGCGTCAGACGACAGACGTTGAAAAAAAAATGTAAAATGTAAAAAAAAGTTACCACGTAACGTAGTGGAGGTGGAATCTCTCGATTGTTTCAAGCGCAGGTTGGACATGTATATGAGTGGGATTGGCTGGTTATAAATAGGAGGTGCCACGTATGGGCCAATAGGCCTTCTGCAGCTACCTTTGTTCTTATGTTCTTAAATTGCAGGAGGAACAGCAGTAACAGGATCAGCATGAGAAGTAGCAGTAGAAATAGCAGGAGGAACAGCAGTAGCTGGATCAGCATGAGAAGTAGCAGTAGAAATAGCAGGAGGAACAGCAGTAGCTGGATCAGCATGAGAAGTAACAGTAGAAATAGCAGGAAGAACAGCAGTAGCTGGATCAGCATGAGAAGTAACAGTAGAAATAGCAGGAGTAACAGCAGTAGCTGGATCAGCATGAGAAGTAACAGTAGAAATAGCAGGAGGAACAGCAGTAGCTGGATCAGCATGATAAGTAACAGTAGAAATAGCAGGAGGAACAGCAGTAGCTGGATCAGCATGATAAGTAACAGTAGAAATAGCAGGAGGAACAGCAGTAGCTGGATCAGCATGATAAGTAACAGTAGAAATAGCAGGAGGAACAGCAGTAACAGGATCAGCATGAGAAATAGCAGTAGAAATAGCAGGAGGAACAGCAGTAGCTGGATCAGCATGATAAGTAGCAGTAGAAATAGCAGGAGGAACAGCAGTAGCTGGATCAGCATGATAAGTAACAGTAGAAATAGCAGGAGGAACAGCAGTAGCTGGATCAGCATGATAAGTAGCAGTAGAAATAGCAGGAGGAACAGCAGTAGCTGGATCAGCATGATAAGTAGCAGTAGAAATAGCAGGAGGAACAGCAGTAGCTGGATCAGCATGAGAAGTAGCAGTAGAAATAGCAGGAGAAACAACAGTATAAATAGCAGGAGGAACAGCAGTAGTAATAGCAGGAGGAACAGCAGTAGCTGGATCAGCATGTGAAGTAGCAGTAGAAATAGCAGGAGGAACAGCAGTAGCTGGATCAGCATGAGAAGTAACAGTAGAAATAGCAGGAAGAACAGCAGTAGCTGGATCAGCATGATAAGTAACAGTAGAAATAGCAGGAGGAACAGCAGTAGCTGGATCAGCATGATAAGTAGCAGTAGAAATAGCAGGAGGAACAGCAGTAGCTGGATCAGCATGAGAAATAGCAGGAGGAACAGCAGTAGCTGGATCAGCATGATAAGTAACAGTAGAAATAGCAGGAGGAACAGCAGTAGCTGGATCAGCATGATAAGTAGCAGTAGAAATAGCAGGAGGAACAGCAGTAGCTGGATCAGCATGATAAGTAGCAGTAGAAATAGCAGGAGGAACAGAAGCCGGGGAAATTTAGTTTTCAAGAATGCCGTGAGTAGGAAGAAGGGGATGTAACATCGTTTTCAGAACTTCAATAAATAAAAAAAATTAAATATCTAAATTTTTATTCAAAATAATGTGTGTACAAGAACATATGAGTAATATACAATTGTGGGGACAGGAGTTACAAAAACTCATGAAGCCATTATTACGTAAAGCGTTTCCCACAAAACTTGCAATAATTTAGAAGAAAATTTAATTAAAGGTGTGACGGGGTAAGCACTTAATACTAAAAGGGAAGTAAGCTAACAAAAATGAATAATTTTAAGAAAACACAAATGAATATAATAAAAAGGTGATACTTAATAATGACTGGTATAGACTATTACATTAATGAGTCGGTAGTTCTAGCAACAGTACAGTACTTTATTTACATTAATAACACAATGGAAATACTAAGGTGTAATTTAGAAAAGAAACTGGACTTTTTCTCTTAACATTTTCTTGGAACTTAACAGAAATATAGTATAAGTTATGGTTAATGAGGGCAACACTAAAAATAAACAAGGATCATAAGGGAAAGGAGATTTCCTTTATTCAAGGAGACAAGAATAAACAAAAGACATGAATAAACACTTTATCAAAGAAATGCAAGAATTAGATGACACATGATGAAGAAAGGACATAAATTGTAATAAATAAAAATATAACATTAGAGTAACTATATTAGAGTATATTATGATTAGAGTAACATAAATCTATTATTAGGAAAAATGTGAGTGAAATTAGTTACATGGTATTGATTATATGATACTAATAATATATAATATTAAGTAAATATTTCTTAGTCTACATTATCTTTCATATACATACACACATTTTTTCTCATCTACATTAATGACGTTCCAAATGCCTCTCAACATCTCAAACCAATTTTATTTGCTAATGACTCACTCTTCATTTTCTCCACCCCTCCGTGGTGCCTCCTTGCCATGGTGAGGGGCTCACGTACACCTCCCTGGGACAGGTGTGGGTTGCCTGTGCCCCCTCTCCTGCCCCCTCTTTGGGTGGTGTACGTGCTGAAGGGCACCATGTAGGGGCCTTGTGAGCCATCGGACCACCTGCTGGAGGGGTCGCCTGTGAGAGGCTGCCCTGAGTGGATGGTTGGGTGTCCAGGCTGGGGCGATAGGGGGACTGGGGTCTTAGCACCAGTGTGGGAGAATGAAAGAAGTAGTAGGACTTCCCTGTTAAAAAGGGGGAGCACCGCTGGGGACGACACACCCTTCCTGCACTGGCCCGCGCTCGGCCTCCCTGGCTGCCCTGGTAGGTGGTATCCCTTGGTTCCGGGTCCCATCCCTTGTATATTGGTTTGCTATATGGATGACGACTTGACTACTCCTAACCAGGCTCATGGGGTGGGCGACCAGGCCCCTGAGTCGGACCGTCCTGGAAGACCAGGATCTGTAGCCTCCGCTACAGAGCCCGGTTTAGGCCCAGACCGGACTCTTCCGCCCTGCTCCCCTCCCTCCTCTGTGGTTGGGTCGAGCCCCAAGCCTGCTGTGGTGACCATCTCGTCCCCTTGCACGGCTCCATCTCTTCTTGTGACTACTGCACCTTTCGACCGTCTCTCTCTACGGGTTCTGATCGCCGTACCCGCCACGGCCGCTGTCGTATGCTCCCTTCCCATCCTACTTCGTTCCATGCTTTGTTTGGTCCTACTACGTGGACTTAGTACTTTGACCTCCAACCTTTGGACTCAACTCCTCCTGACGATTTTTCCCTTCATATGCATCTTGTCGATTCCGTGGATGCCTCTGTCACCTTCAACCCCACTCGTCTTGGTACCCGTGTCATTGCTGCTCCTTCTCAGGATGCGGCCACTCGCTTGGCCGCCTTATCCTGCCTTGGCGAAACCCCTGTTTGGGTCTCGAAGAACGCTTGGTTGAATGCCAGTGTGGACACTGTTCTCCTCCCGCACCATGTTGCGACCGGTGTTAGCATTCTGTCCTCCAGGTGGATACATTTACTCATCCCCCTCGTGATCATCGCCGTCTGCCTCTTCGGGTTGTGAAGGTTACCTTTGATGGTAGGACCCTTCCATCCTCTGTTATTCTTGCTGGTGCCAGGTGCTCCATTCAGGAGTATATTCCATCTCCTCGGCTCTGCAGTAAGTGCAGGAAGTTTGAGCATGGTACCCTGAAATGCTCTAGTCCTGTCTCTCTCTGTCCACTGTGTGGAAGCGAGGGTCAGTAAGTTAGAGTACACTTCTCCCCAGGCTCGCTGCCTCAATTGCGGTGAGGCCCACCCTACCTTCTCCCGTGCGTGTATTCGTTACAAACTTGAGGCGGCTGTCCTCAACTTGAAGCACCGGGACCGTTTGTCTTTTCCTGAGGCTCGGCGCCAAGTTATTTATTTATTTATTTATTTATTTATTTATTTATTTGTTTATATACAAGAAGGTACATTGGGTTTGTGAGAATACATAGCATAGTACAGTAATTGCACTCTTGTAAAGCCACTAGTAGGCGCAGCGTTTCGGGCAGGTCCTTAATCTAACAGATAATTTTAAGTAGGTAAATTCTATCAGAATTAATAAAATGATAACAAATACATTGCAAGAAAAAAAAATGAGATGAGAGAGATTAGTAAGTATATTAAAGCACATGGTATATTAAAGCTCTGATTGATTACATTGACAGCTTGACTGGTAATTTAAACAAGATTAATAGGCACCATACAGCAGATTGACAGTACATATAAGAAGACAGCAATGATCGCAATGATAAAGATGTTCAGATTGGGTACATAAAGATATTGGGAGATTAGGTAGCAATAGATACAGTGCAGTTTTAAAGCAAAAGGTAAAAACTATGAAGATGAAATTAGGTACTTTTTAGTATTGTTTTTGAATGATGCAAAAGTTGGACAGCTTTTCAATTCAATAGGGAGTGAGTTCCATAGACTGGGTCCCTTTATTTGCATAGAGTGTTTACACAAATTAAGTTTGACTCTGGGGATATCAAAGAGATATTTATTTCTGGTGTGGTGATAATGGGTCCTATTGCATCTGTCCAGGGAGAGTTTCAGAGCAGGATTTGCATTTAAGAACAGGGTTTTGTAAATATAGTTGACACAAGAGAATTTGTGGAGTGAGATTATGTTTAGCATGTTTAGGGAGTTAAACAAGTGGGCTGAGTGTTGTCTGAAAGCAGAATTTGTTATTATTCTGATAGCAGATTTTTGCTGGGTAATGATGGACTTGTGGTTTGCAGTGGTTGAACCCCATGCACAGATACCATAATTAAGATAGGGATAGATTAGAGCATAATATAGAGAGATGAGAGCAGAGTTAGGTACATAATATCTGATTTTGGAGAGTATACCAACTGTTTTAGAGACTTTCTTAGTTATGTGTTGTATGTGGGTACTGAAGTTGAGTCTCTTGTCTAGGAATAGGCCAAGAAACTTTCCATCATTTTTATTGCTAATGTTTACATTGTCTATCTGAAGTTGAATTGCATTTGTAGATTTGCTTCCAAATAAGATGTAGTAGGTCTTTTCTATGTTAAGTGTTAGTTTGTTGTTTGACATCCATAAGTGGACTTTTTTAGTTCATTATTAACAACATTATTTAGTGTATGTGGGTTGGGGTTAGAGTAGATGAGGGTAGTATCATCAGCAAACAAAATAGGTTTCAGAATGTTAGAGACGTTAGGCAGATCATTGATGTAAATAAGAAATAATGCTAAACTAACACTAAACTGTAATGCCAATCCTGACCTCAAAAGCTTCATAGAAGGTTGTAACAGAACCCAAGAGCACCACACCAGAAATAAATACAGTTTTGATATTCCTAGAGTACGACTTAATCAAACTAGAAATGCTCTACAAATCAAGGGACCCAGATTGTGGAATGACCTTCCCAACCATGTTAAAGACTGTACCTCTCTCAACCAGTTTAAGATAAAACCCCCTCCCCTTTCGGCCCGTTGGCGTCGTGAGGGGGCTTGGTGGACGGCTGCCAGAGTGTGATGCTCCGTTGGGCAGTCCTCTGTCCTTTTCTGGCCTTGCACTCCTGCTGCTGTCTTCTCCAATTGTGCCGGATCGCTTTTCCTTTTCCTTATGTTTCGTTTTTCTCCCCCCTCTTCTCCTATCTGCTTGTCGTTTCCTGCCGACCTTTTGCTTGTTTTGGATTATTTCTTTGGACTTCTTCTATTTTGACGCCCGGGTGCTTGAGGAGGCATACTCTTGCACCCGTAGAACTGTAGTACCCGACGTCTCGAGCGAGGGGGACCTTTTATTGTCAATCCCCCTTTCGTCGCTGAACCTGATCTCGACGGACTGACGGTTCTTAAGGTGGCGTTTGTGGGGCGTATACTCACGACGCACCCCTAGGGGGCCCCGGCATGATCGGCGATAGCTTCCTGTTGGGTGTCCTGCCTCTAATTGTGGCTCCATGGTGGGTATGGGGGCACATTCGTGGATGAATTTGTCACTATGTCGTTGAATGTTTCCGTTGTACCCTCTCAGGCTCGTGGGGTGGGCGACCAAGCCCCCGAGGCGGCCTGTATTGGAAGACCAGGCTCTGTAGCTCCCGCTGCGTTGGGCCCCGACCTTGCTCCTCCTTTGACCGTCCTGACTTCTTCCCCCAGCTCCCCTCCCTCCTCTGAGGTTGGGTCGAGCCTCCAGCCCCCGGTGGTGACCACTTCGTCCCCTGGTGTGGCTAAGTCTTTCGTTGTGACTACTGCGCCTTTTGACCCCTCTCTCTCTAGGGGTTCTCAACGCCGTTCGCGCCCCAACCGCACTCGCTCGATTCCGTCCCGTGCTGATGCATATCAGGCCTTGTTTGGTCCTGCTTCATGGGCCAAATACTTTGATCTCCTCCCTCTTGATTCTGCGCCTCCTGACGATTTCTCCCTCCATCGGCATCTTGTAGATTCCGTGGATGCGTGTGTTACTTTCAACCCCACTCGTCTCGGTACACGTGTCGTTGCTGCTCCTTCTCAGGATGCGGCTTCCCGCTTGGCTGCCTTATCTTGCCTTGGCGAGATCCCTGTTCGGGTCTCCAAGAACGTTCAGATGAATTCCAGTGTTGGCACTATTCTCCTCCCACCCCATGTTGCAACCGGTGTTCGGAATCTGCAGGATTGCCACGATGATATTCGGCATATCCTTGATGCCCAAGGCCATTCTGTCCTCCAGGTTGACTCGTTTACTCGTCCCCCTCGTGGTCGTCGCCGTCAACCCCCTCGCGTTGTGAAGATCACCTTTGATGGTAGGACCCTTCCATCCTCTGTCATTCTTGCTGGTGCTAGGTGCTCTGTCCAGGAGTATATTCCTTCTCCTCGACTTTGTAATAAGTGCTGGAGGTTTGGGCATGGTGCCCTCTGCTGCTCTGGGACTGTCTCTCTCTGTCCTTTGTGTGGGAGTGAAGGTCACTCTTAGTCGGAGTGCACTTCTCCCCAAGCTCGCTGCCTCAACTGCGGTGAGGCCCATCCTACGTTCTCCCGTGCCTGTGTCCATTACAAGCTTGAGGCGGCCGTCCTTAACCTGAAGCACCGGGAGCGTTTGTCTTTTCCTGAGGCGAGGCGCCAGGTTCGCCGGCTCCCGCCTTATACTAACATCTCTTATGCTCGCGTGTTGCGCTCTTCCTCTCCTCGTCCTTCCCCCCTTCCTCAGACTCTCAACCGTTTCCGGGCCTTGGACCCTGATACGCCCACTGCCCCCTCCTCTGTTCCTTTGAGTTCTTTCCCGAGGGGTCCCCCTCCTGGTCCTCTGTCTGGGGTTCCCCTTCTTTCAACCCGGTCTGTCATGTCTCCTGTGTCTTCTTCCTCGTCCCCCTCCGATCCTCCTTCCCATCCTCTTCCTCCATCTATCGGCTCTCCCCGCCGCCTGTCGGTGCAGGCGGATGTCCATCGCTCTCCTAACGGCCGTCGTGTGTGCTCTCGTTCGGCTTCTCCTGTTGAGACACTGGAATCCGTTGCCCGGTACGTAGTTGCTGGGACACCTGTCTCTTTAAGTCAGAAGCGTAAGCCTGGCTCCTCTCCTTCCTCTTCCCCGGCGGGTAAGAAGGCTTCGCTTTCTTCCTTAGCTCCTACTTCTGGCTCTGTTGCTCCTTCCCCTCCCGTTTCAGTGGTTGCGCCCCCTGTTCCTGCTATGGAGGTTTCTTTGGCCCCTGCTTCCCTTTCGGTTGCTGCTCTTGCTGGGGTGCGCTCCCCTCTTTCTACTCCCCCTCTTCCTACTGCTGTCCTTAACTGCTCCTCTCCGTTGTCTCCTCCTCTTCCTCCTCCTCCTCCGGACCCCGCCCGCCCACCTCTGATCTGTTCTCCCGTTTCCTTCCCTCCGTCTTTGCTCAGTTTACCCATGCCCCCTAACCCTGACTTTGCTGACCCTGATCCCGACCCTGATATTCTTTAACGTGCTCTGTTGCTCTTTCGCCTTTGTTTCTTCCTAATTGTTCTCTGTTTTTGTCCTTTCTCTTCTCGTCGTTGTCCATTCTTCAATGGAACGTTCGAGGTTATTACGCCAATTTCCTCGAACTCCAACTTCTGATTTCGCGGTTTTCGCCCCTTTGTGTCTGTCTCCAGGAGCCAATGCTTGGTGCTCGTCCTGGTCGTTTTCGTGGCTATTCCTTTCTCTCCCCCCCCCCCCCAGCCATTGCTGGGGCTTCTAATTCTTCTGCTCTCTTGATTCGTGCAGATGTTCCCTTTGTTCCTTTACTTTTTCCTTCACCTCTCCATTGTTCTGCTGCTCATATCTTTGTGGGGAAATGGTACACAGTTTGTTCCATTTATCTCCCCCCGAGTGTCCCGCTCTCTCTTCCTGATTTGAAACACCTCCTAGACTCCTTGCCGGAGCCTGTGCTCCTGCTGGGTGACTTCAATTGTCGTCATTCTCTTTGGGGTGACGTTCTGACGAATACCCGGGGTCGCCTCCTTGAGCCGTTTCTCCTATCTTCTTCCCTGTCTCTTCTGAATTCTGGTGAGCCCACTCATTTGGACTCTCGGACTCGCACCCTTTCTTGTCTTGATCTTTCTCTCTGCTCTTCTTCTCTTTACTTAGTTTTCACGTGGCAGGTTCTTGATGACCTCCATGGAAGTGATCATTTCCCCATCCTTGTTTCCTTTTTCTCTTTTCGCCCTTCCCTCTCTTTCCCTAGGTGGCAGTTTGCTAAGGCAGACTGGACCCTATTTACCCTCAGTGCTGCTCTCTCTGACCTCTCCCTTCTGCCTCTCTCTCGCGCTCTCCTCCTTTTTCATGACACTGTCTTCCACGCTGCCCTCCGCTCTATTCCTCGCTCTTCCTCTCGGGGTCCACGGAAGTGCGTTCCCTGGTGGAATGCGGGCTGTGCTCGGGCTGTCCGCTGTAAGCGTGCAGCCTGGAAGAGGCACCGCCGTAGGCAGACGACCGATTCTTTTCTTTTCTTTCGGAAAGCGAGTGCGGTGGCCCGTAGGGCCATCCGTACGGCTAAACGTGAATGTTGGGCATCTTATGTCTCAACAATTACGTCCGAAACCCCTCTGGCCCAGATCTGGAAGCGTATCCGCAAGATAGCGGGTAAGTTCGTTCCCGATGTTTCACCGGTCCTTCACCTCCATGATACTCTTGTGGCGGACCCGTTGCAGGTCGCTTCCGAACTGGGTTCCCACTTTTCTTCTGTTAGCTCTGGTCTTCATCTTCCCCAATCTTTCCTTCTTCGTAAACCTGTCCTTGAGTCTCGTCCTTTAGATTTCTGCACTCATCTTCAGCTTCCCTATAATGATCCCTTCTCTCTCTCTGAACTTCGTTCTGCCCTGGCCCTCTGCGGTTCTACGGCGGCGGGCTCCAATGGTATTCATTATGAGATGCTTCGCCATCTCCCTCCGAGCACGTCTCAGTATTTACTGAGTCTGTATAATCGGATCTGGGAGTCGTCGTCAGTCCCTGAGGACTGGCTCGATGCCGTTGTCCTCCCTGTTCGCAAACCGGGGTCTCTGGGTACTTCCCCTAAGGACTTTCGCCCTATTGCTCTCACGAGTTGTGTCTGCAAACTCTTTGAACGTATGGTTAACGTTCGTCTGATGTGGTTCCTGGAACACCATCACCTCCTCTCCCCTTCTCAATTTGGTTTCCGCAAGTGCCGCAGCACGACAGATGTCCTGGTGAACTTGGAGGTCTATATTCGCACTGCTTTTGCTGCGAAGACCTCCGTTGTTGCCGTCCTTTTTGACCTGGAAAAGGCTTACGACACCACTTGGCGTTATTATATCCTATCTCAACTTCATTCTTTTGGCCTTCGTGGTCATCTCCCTCTCTTTCTCCGCAGCTTCCTCTCTCGTCGTTCCTTTCGGGTGCGCCTTGGTACCGCTCTCTCTCCCTCTTTTCAGCAATCCGAAGGTGTGCCCCAGGGTAGTGTTCTGAGCACTACTCTTTTTCTGGTTGCCCTCAATGGTCTTCTTTCCTCTCTTCCTTCTGGTGTCTTCTCCACTCTCTATGTCGATGATCTTACCCTTTGTTGTCAGGGTGATGATTCGCCTCTCCTTCAACGCCGGCTTCAACTTGCAATTGATGCCGTGTCGTCTTCGGCCACTGATCATGGCTTCAAGTTCTCTACTTCTAAGACTTGTGCCATGACATTTACGCGGAAACGGGTTGTTCTTCGTCCCTCTTTGTCACTTTATGGTCATCCCCTTGAATACAAAGATTCCGCGAAGCTTTTGGGGTTATTCCTTGACACTCGTTTGTCTTGGTCTCCCCATATCTCTTACCTCCGTGTTGAGTGCTCTAAGGCCCTTACCCTCCTTCGGGTCTTGCCCATACTTCTTGGGGGCAGATAGGCGCACTCTCCTTGCTTTACATTCCTCTCTCGTCCTGTCTAAGCTCGATTATGGTTGCCCTGCTTACTCGTCTGCTTCTCCTTCTACTCTTCGCCGTCTTGATGCTTTGCACCATACTGGGTTGCGCCTCAGTTCTGGTGCCTTTCGTTCGACTCCCGTCCTTAGCTTGTATGTTGACACTGGCTTCCTGTCTCTCCAGGACCGCCGTGATCGCTACTGTCTTCGCTATCTTGCGCGGTCCTTGCAACATCCTTCCTCTCGCCTCTGTCGTGCTTTAACTTTTACCCCTCCTGCGGTTCCTGTTCCTCTTCACCACCTCCCTCTTTCTGTCCGGTTATCTCGCCTGCAGGATTCTCTTTCCGTTCGTATTTCTGATGTTTCTCCTCGTGTTGTTCCTTCTTTGTCCCCGTGGAGGGTCCCTCTTCCGCGGTTTTGTACATCCTTGACCCGTATCACTAAAGCTTTTACCCCTCCTACGGTTCTAAAACGCCTTTTCCTCGAGCACTTTTCTTCTCACTCCCGCTCCGTTTCTGTCTTCACCGATGGGTCTAAGTCAGCGGACGGTGTTGGCTACTCTGTTGTTTTTCCTGGTCGCACTTATATGTGTCGCTTGCCTCCGGAGACTAGCATCTTTACAGCGGAACTTTATGCTATTCTCTATTCTCTTCGTCTCCTACTTTCTCGTTGTCAGTCTTCCTTTGTAGTTGTTGTTGACTCTCGTAGTGCCCTCATGGCTCTCGGGTCCTTTAATCCAGTTCATCCAGTGGTTGTCGAGATCCAGCATTGGCTGTTTCTCGTTCACAGTAAATTTAAGTTGGTTGAGTTTTGTTGGGTTCCCAGCCATATTGGTGTGTCTTTAAATGAGCGTGCGGATGCTGCCGCCAAGGAAGCTGTCCGCTCTTGTCCCATCTCTCGTAAGGGCATTCCGTATTCCGACTTTTACCCGGTTATCCATTCCTCAGTCCTTACCCGTTGGCAGGCTTCTTGGTTGTCTGTTACTGGTAACAAGCTACGTACTCTTAAATGTTGTGTTTCCTCGTGGCAGTCCTCCTTCCACCGTAACCGGCGGTGGGAAACAGCTCTGGCGAGGTTACGTATTGGCCATACTCGCTTAACCCATGGTCACTTGATGGAGCGCCGCCCTGCTCCTTATTGTCCTAGTTGCATTGTCCCTCTTACGGTCGTGCATGTCCTTCTTGAATGTCCTGACTTCCAGGACGAGCGTATGTCTTGCTTTCCGACCGCCCCTCGCGGTCACCTGTCCCTCGATAGAATTCTTGGTGACTCGGATACTTTTGATATCGTTCGCCTTATGCGTTTTTGTTCTCGTATTGGCATCCTTGGTGATATTTAGCGCCCTCTGATTATTTTGCGTCTTTGATGGTGCTACATAGCCTTCCCGGTTTGGTGCCTTCTTTTGATAATTACTTACTTACTTACTTACTTAAGATAAAAACTAAACACTACCTAATAAATTCCCTGTAACCTACCTTACCCCTCTTATGTCAACCAATGTCTGTTTTTTTAAAGAGCGCTGTTTGTCGACAGAATTGTATTTGTGCTGCTTTTTCAGCTATGTTTTCATTCCATGTTTTCATTTTACTCTTTATGCTTAATTAGTATTAAGCTTTAGTCATTTAAGTTTTTCATGCCCGAAACGCTATGTGTAATAGTGGCTTTAGGCGTTGTATGTACTAGCCCTATCTATAAATCCATCACTCTTTGTAAAATCTCTTGTATGTATGTACCTTACCTAAATAAACATTTGATTTGATTTGATTTGATTTATGTGCTAGCCATATGCTGTTTTGTGCCTACTAATTTTTGTTAAACTATCATTCAAGCTGTCATTGCAATCAATCTGAGCTACCTATGTGCCTTAATATACCTACAATTTTTCTCTCAAATTTTTTTTTTCTTGCTATGTAACTGTTATCATTTTTATAAATTTTGCAAGTATTTACCTACTTAAAATTTTCTTAGATAAGGACCTGCCCGAAATGCTGCGCGTACTAGTGGCTTTACAAGAATGTAATTACTATGCTATGTATCCTCACAATCCCAATGTACCTTCTTGTATATATATAAATAAATAAATAAATAAATAAATAAATAAATAAATAAATAAATAAGAGAGGTCCCAAAATGCTGCCCTGTGCCACTCCAACGGTTATTGGTAGAGTGGGAGAGGTTATATTATTGATGGCTACACATTGGTGTCTATCACTAAGATAGGATTGGATATAGTCCAGTGTATGGCCTCGAATTCCATAATGATGGAGTTTACGTAAGAGGTAATTGTGATTAATAGTATCAAAAGCCTTTCTCAGGTCAATGAAGAGTCCAATCGGAAACTCATTTTTGTCAAGGGCTGAGTAAATTATATCAAGGAGACTAATAATTGCATCGTTGGTACTCTTTTGGGAGCGGAAGCCAAACTGACAGGGGCTAAGAATGTCAAATTTTACGAGGTTGGAGTAAAGCTGTTTGTAGATAATTTGTTCAAATATTTTTGATAGTATGGGTAGGTTTGATATTGGTCTATAATTGTTTATGTCTGCCAGATTACCTCCTTTATGATCTGGTGTTACTCTTGCTTTTTTAAGGATATCAGGGAAGGTATGACACTCAAGGGATTTGTTGAACAGCAGGGCTAAAGGTGGGGCAAGGGCATGGGAGGCGCTCTTGTATACAATGGATGGTATTTCACTGATGTTCCCAGCTTTGATTTTTAGTGAGTGTATGATGGACACAACATCTGTCGGGCTGACTGGTGAGAGGAGAAGAGAGTTTGGATAGCTGCCTGAGAGATATGTGTTGATATGTGTCTGAGTCTGTGGGATTTTACTTGCAAGGTTAGCACCAACCGATGAAAAGAAGCTATTAAATTCATTCACCATTTCTAAAATAGATGACGGTGTAAGGCCATCCTCAGAGAGTGTTATCTGGTTGTGGGAGTGTTGTTTAGTTCCTAGGATATTAGAGATGGTTTTCCATGTGCTTTTCATGTTGCCTTTTGCTTCTTTGAATCTAGTCTCATAATATGAAAGTTTAGCTTTTCTTTTGATACTGGTAAGCACTGATGAGTACCTCTTAACTACTTCCTTTGTAACTAGGCCAAACCTAAATTTCTTTTCATATTCGTGTTTTTTGTTGATTGATTTGATTATGCCACTTGTGAGCCATGGGTTATTTTTTCTTTTATCAGTTACTTGTTTGGTAAAGAGGGGACAGTGAGTGTTGTAGAGGCTTAGAGTTTTGGAGAGAAAGAGGTTAGTTAATGAGTTTATATCCTGTGTATTATTAAATTCAGATTCCCAGTTAATATTGTGAAGTGTATTAGAAAGATTGCCTAAAGCTGATTCACTATGTAGCCTGAATGAGAGTTTCTTGCTTTCTGGTGGTGCTGTGGCCATGTTTGCTATGAGGAAGGTAGGATATAGTGGTCAGTTGTTCTGTCATAGATTACTCCAGATGTAAGGGGAGCTGTTATATTAGTCCATAAGTGATCCAGAGTAGTGGCAGATGTTTGAGTGACTCGGGTGGGCTTGGTGATTGTGGGGATTAGCATACAGGAGTGCATGCTGTTACGGAAATAGTCAACTTGAGGGTTGTTTTGAAGACCCAGGTCAATATTGAAATCACCTCCCAGAATGATGTGATTTTTGTTGAGATTGTTATTTATGATAAGATTCTTTACGTTATCTGAGAATGAAGCTATGTTGGTATTAGGAAATCTATAGATGGCACCGATAGTCAGAGAGGATTTAAGGGATTTACTGGAGAACTTGGCAAAGGTATATTCACAATAGTCGTCTCTATCATTGATGACACTATTGCAGATGAAGGTATCTTTGTAATATATTGCTGTGCCACCTCCTTTTTTATTAGGCCTGCAATTATGAATGGCTTTATAACCAGCTAAATTGTAGAGTTGGGTATAGTCTTTACTTAGCCAAGTTTCTGTTAAAATGATGAATGATAAATTAGTACCTAGTGCTGTGAGTAGTGCATTTATATCATCAAAATGTTTACCAAGTGACCTAACATTTTGGTTGTATACTGATAAGCAGGTGCTTTTTAGGAGTTTGTTTTTTGCAAGATTTGCTGTGTAATACCTGCAATAATGATGATCAATGTGCTGATTTGTGTGGGTATGAGACAGAAGATTTTGATCAGGATCAATATCAATAAGCATATAGATACAATATTGTCACGATACAATAAGATAAGCAATTACAGGAACAGTTAAATACTAAAACTACTGTAAATAGAAAGTAATTGTAGCAAAACACAACAATAAACGTAGATACACAAAAAATATAAATAATTAGAAGTAGAGCAAAGATTCCCGTAGATAGCCAGGAAGGATACAGTAGTTAGGTTAAGAGTGAAGAAAAAACAGTAGACAGACAAGAATAATATATAGCAAAAAATAAAGAGACAAATAATAATCGTAAAGTAAAGATAATCTTAAAAATCAATTATTTAATATAGCTTAGTTGTGAACCTATAATTAGTATGAACTTAAGAAAAAAAAAAAGAAAAAAAATGAGCTCAGTAATTAATTAGTTCGGTTTCCACCCAGGTGGGGGCTCCGTCCAGCCGTGCCCGTACGTGCCCAGGGGGCCCTGCAGCGTGGCGTGCCCGGGTGTGCGCCCTGCCTGGGGCCCCGACGGCGGCCAGGCGTGCCCTTGGCGGCGTCGCCACGTGGCCAGGCGTGGCGGGCCCTATGCCCTTCGTGCTCTGCCTTGGGGCCCATGCCTTGCCGCCATCGATCACGTGTCTGGTCGTCTGGGCGTGCTTCGGCGTCCTTCTCGCCTTTCCCTCGAGGCTCCCTGTTGCCGGCCCGCCGGGTTCCCTGGGCTGTCCCGAGGGGCCAGGTTTCTCCCTGTGCGAGGCCATGTGTCGCCGTCGGCGACGCCTTGTGGCCAGGCTCGGTCCTACGCCCGGGGCACATGTCCTTGGCGGCGTCGCCACGTGGCCAGGCGTGGGCGGCCCTATGCCCTGCGGGCCCTGCCCTTGGGGCCCATGCCTTGCCGGGATCGACACGTGTCTGGTCGGCTGGGCGTGCTTCGGCGTCTTTCCCGCCTTTTCCTCGGGTGTTCCCTGTTGCTGGTCTGCCGGGTTCCCTGGGCTGTCCCGAGGGGCCAGGTCTCCCTGTGCGAGGACATGCGTCGCCGTCAGTGACGACTTGTGGCCAGGTTCCGGCCCTTCGCCCGGGCCTGCTCCGGGGCACACGCCCTGGTCGTGCTGCCCACGTGGCACGGCGCTCCGTGGAGCGCCTGGCTGGGCTGTGTTCTGCCCTTCCTGTTCCCTTATTTGGGTGCTAATCCACGTGGCTTTGCGCCACGGCTTCCCCTTGTTCGGGGCTAGGGCTGCCCTGCGCCCGTATGGGCGCGCCTGTGTGCGGCAACCCCCCCCCCCTTTCGCCCTAGGCCCTGAGACATGCCTTGTGGCAGTGCTTGGTTGGTAGGCCGCGGGGTCCATGGCGTGGGTGTTGTGTTCTCAGCTAGGCACGTTCGTCCTCGGACGTCTCGCCCGGCCGGTGTTGCCCGGGGAGATAGTCCCAGGCCTCTTTGTCGGCCCAGAGTCCCCAGGTACGTCTTCCCCGGAGTTGTCGCCGGACACGTTGTCCCCAGACGTCCGTCTGGCAGGTGTAAGACCGGCATGTTGTACCCAGACGTTACGTCTGGCCGGTGTAGCCCGGTGTGTTAATTCAAGCTATTTCGTCGGTCCGGGGCCCCTCAGGCAAGTGTCCTGCTCGCCTGGGGGGGTAGCCAGGACCGTTACTCCCAAACCTCCGTCTGGCCGGTGTTGCCCGGCAGGTTGGTTCCCAGGCGTTTTTGCCTGGCCGGTGTAGCCCGGTGCGTTCGTCATAAGCGCCTTGCCCGTCCGTTGTAGCAGAGATTCCTTTCTCCGTTGCAAGTTCAGCGTTCGTCCGCCTTGTGTCGTCTGTCGTTCTTCAACGTCGGAGGGAGACGCTGGCGTTGGAGCACGGTCCCGAGATCAGCACGACGACGTCTGCAGGCGTCCCAGATGCCGCTACAGTAGGTTTACGTCTAACGGTAAGCGCACAAGCCCAGGGTTCGGCGTCGGCGTTGCAGCCGGCAATCCAGGATGACTCGTCTCCCTCGTTGTTCGTTAAGTCCTCGGCGTCCAGATCCAGGGGCAGTAGCCCTGGACAGGGGCGGTGGCCCTCACTGTTGCCTGGCGCACGGTATCCTCCAGCAGATGGCTGCGTCGAAGCGTCGTCGGGAAGAGGCTTCCCCACCCCCCTACCCCGCCCATCCCTGTACCCTAAACGTCCTCACCTCGTCGTTGTGAGGCCGGCCGTGGGCGACTCATATTCCTCCCTGTTAATTATTTATTTACGCTCGTTTCCTTCTTCTGCCTTTTAGATTGGCGGCCAGGAGGTGCCCTTACGCTTATTCACCCCTCTAGTTTTCCTTGGCTTTCCTCATGCCCATGTTATTTTGGTAGTGTTTTATTGTTTATTGTTTTCTCTACATGCTGATTGTATACCCTTATTTTGTACCTGCAGATATCACGTGTCATGCCATGCCCTTATTCATAATTATGTTCTACATTTCAGCACTGATGTGCCTCCTGCTTTCAGATTATGTTACGACCCTGGGTTCTCCAGTGGAAACCAGAGGTCAAAATTGAGCTATTAAACTTTCTGGTAGTACAGTTGAGTGCATCACGAGCGGCAATTGTTTGTATCTTCCCTGCCAGACGTAAGACTATTCTTGTTTCTCAAAGAGCATTTAAAGACTGAGCTGGGGGGTTGATTATTAAATAATAACATAGGCACCAACTTTGCTTACTAATACTTTCTAATCATTTGTAAAGTAACAATACGTTGCATAGGGGAAGATCTTTAATGTGCTTAGCTGCACGATCAATTAGGCTCCTTCCGGCACCACGACATGCGGGAGGCCTAGCTGGTCGCTAGGAGCGTTCTTTTTTGGCTGGCGTTCGTGGGCACGAGACCTACTCTGTGGCTGCACCCCTACTCTCCTCCCTTCTCCTCTTACTTATTTCCCTTACCTGAAGTTCCTGTACCATTAAGTTAAGTACGGGGCATTTTTAAGTGTACCTACTCTGATAGTAACGATTGGTGAGACCTGGGGGTAGTATTTGCCAGTGTTTTGGGTAACCCTAAGTGTTGTGTTTTGTATTATGGTACCACATGGTCTCACTACCCTAAGCTGCATCCAGCTTCAGTGCTTATCCAGTAGTACTTTACCCTAGCTTGTTCTCAGTGTAAACCTTGTATCCTGTCTATGTGGACCAAGGCTTTTAACGTAAGATAGGGTGGTAAAGTTATTATTATTATTGTTATTGGTGTGAGTGTATATGGGGGGGTTGTTAAGGGGTTAATAAATAAGTACATGAATTATAGGAGTATCCCTTCTTCCTGTGTGGGAGTGCATTGATCAACCCTTAGACTGACATATATGGTCTAGTAGCAAGGTATTATTACTGTGGATAGTTTATTTTGGGGGCCGGGCCTTTTAGCTCTCCCATATTTGATACTCTGTCTTCTAACTACCCTTACCCCTTAATAGTACCAATCCCCCATAGAAGCCCACCACACACAATATTATTTATAACAAGTGGTTGGCCCGTCCGGGAGGAACATTATAAGTGTAAAAAATTAGATTCTTGAGTGCCAAAACTAAAATTTTTTGTTTCCGCAGAACGGTTGTGTGCTAGCCTAGGGTCCAGCTCATCTAACAAAGGACATTCTTGCACTGACTGGACACCCAGCTGGATCCCTTCACGATTAAGGTTAGTGTGGCCTTGTGTTAGGGGCCATGCAAATTTTTGTTTTTTTCCAATTTTTATTTTTTAATTTTTTCTTTGGCTGGGAGCTAAAATTATTAGTGATGTCATCTGAAATGCAGAGACTGGCAAGGGAGCCTTCAGCAGTAGAGATAAAGAAACTTACCAAGTCTAATTTAGTATTGTTAGGCAAGGAATTTGGCCTAGAATTAAATGACGTGGATAAAAAGTGGACTTTGGTGAATGAAATATTACAGCATTGTATTGAAGAACTATTGGCAAGTGATACACCTTTATGCCAGCCTAGCCAAGCAGAAAGTGCAACTCATAGGGATAGAGAATTAGCTTTAGAGTTAGCAAAAATAAAATTAGAGGAGCAAAGACTCAAAACCGAGGAGGCTAGAATTAGAGCGAATGCCACTGGACCTCCACCTGCCGGGGATTCAAACCCCAGGCATTATGAGAAAAAGCATAATTTGCCTGAATTTTCCGAGTCAGACCCTGAAAGGTTTTTCATCCATTTTCAGAGATTGGCCATGTCCATGAACTGGCCAAAGGAAGAGTGGGTGAAAATCCTACAGGGAAGACTTAGGGGTAAAGCACAAGATATTTTTATAAACATGCCTGACGAGTGTTTCGAATATGATAAAGTCAGGGAATGTATTTTGCGGGCATATGAAATTACTCCTGAAGCTCACCTCCAAGTTTATCGCAACCTTAGGCCTACTCACAACCAACCGCTCACTGAATTTGTTAATGATCAAATTCGATTGTTTGATAGATGGATTCGCTCGGCGAAAGCCGAAACATACGAGGCTCTCAGGAACTTAATTTTAATGGAGCATTTTATAGATATTATGCCAGAGAATGTTTCACATTACATTAGAGGAAGGGTAGAGGTAAATTCTAAAATAGGGGATTTGGCCAAGTTGGCAGAAAACTACCAATTGGCGGGCAAAAGGCCCAATAAAAATAATTATACCCCACAGAGTAGCAAAACTTATACCCACAGCCAGTCCAGACCAGCTCATTCTAACCCTTTACCTAATGCCTCTTCTGTTTCAGACATAACTAACCCTGTTAAAGTGTCTAGCCCCACGGCACCTAAGGGTGAACCGAAGGGTAATTCTGTTAGTAATGTCTCTTCTCCCCGACGTTTTTGTGGTCACTGTAATCGTCCAAACCACACTATTAGCCGTTGTTGGCAACTGTATCCGGAAAAAAGACCCAATGCTCTAGTTGTGACACAGGGCTTGAGGCCTTCGGAAGGGTTAGGGAGTAAGACCTCCAACCCACAGTGGTTGGACTTGCTTACCCCATTCTTATCGAAAGGGAGACTACTTTTGTCTGAGGGTTCTTCCTGGAAGGACGTGGTGATCTTCTGAGACACCGGTGCCATCCAGACTTTAATTTTAGAGAATGCGTTGCAAGATGCCAACACTCTCGACACTGGAGAGGTGGTACTGGTTGAGGGTGTCACTAGTGATACTCGAGCAGTACCCCTCCATAAGGTTACCCTGGAATCTGATTTCCACAAGGGTGTTTGTACAGTCGGAGTCACTTCATACCTACCTTTCCCTAATGTTGATGTAATAGTTGGTAATGATTTAGCAGGGGATTAGGTAGGGGACTCCAGACTGCCTATTATGTTGCCTACCCTTAAGGGTTGCCTGGATCCACCCGCCGCAGAGGATAATGTTGTGTACCCTGCGTGCGCAGTGACCAGGTCTATGGGACTTAAATGTAAGGGCAGCCCTGTGCTTGCCAAGGTGGTAAATCCCGAGGACACAAGGAACTTTCCGAGTGGTGAAAACCAAGTGGACCTCGCGGACACATTCATGGCCACTCGATGACGTGGCCGAGGACATTGAGGAGAGCCTGCCACCGCCATCTACCGAGAGTAGTGGGGAGGTGGAGGAGAACACTGTTGAGCCTCAGCCAATGGCATCTGACCAAGGCCTAGATGCCTCCTTGAGTAAGTTACAGAAAGCTGACCCCACTCTTGCAGATTGTCATGATCGAGACAGCCGTCTCTATGGAGGAAATTGTAGACGCAGCAACTGGGTACTACTACAATGATCGGATTTTGATGAGAAAATGGAGACCACAGAGTGCTCCCTTGTCAAATGAGTGGGAGGTAGTCCACCAGGTTATGTTGCCGACCTGCTATAGAGAAAGAGTTTTGGCAGCTGCTCATGATGATCCTATGGGGGGACATCAAGGTATAAATATTACGTATCACAAAATTTTAAAGTATTTTTTCTGGCCCAAGCTGAAAAGCGATGTGGCAAAATTTTGTAATGCGTGTATTGTTTGTCAACTGGTTGGGAAACCAAACCAGACTCCACCTAAAGCTCCTCTAAGGCCTATTGTCGTGCCAGAGGAACCATTTTCTCATGTGGTAATGGACTGTGTTGGACCATTGCCTAGAACTAAGTCTGGTAATATTTACCTAATCACGATGATGTGTATAACTACTCGTTACCCAGAGGCTTTTGCTGTAAGGAACATCCGAGCAAAAACTGTTGTTGCTCGTATGTTGCAATTTTTTTCCACTTTTGGACTGCCTCGGGTCGTGCAAACTGACAATGGTACTAATTTTAAGTCCGATATTTTTGAGCAATTTTGTAAGGAACATGGAATAACTCATAAGGTTTCCAGCCCATACCATCCACAGAGTCAGGGGGTAATTGAACGTTTCCATCTAACTCTGAAGCAGATGTTGAAGACATCGTGCGAGAGTTCCCACACCTTCTGGGATGAGAATTTACCGTATGTTTTGTTTGCGGCTAGAGAGGGATTACAAAGTTCACTGGGTTGTTCTCCTTTTGAGTTAGTCTTTGGCCATAAAGTTCGTGGACCCTTGCAAATGTTACAGGAGAATCTGTTAGGGAACGTAACGTTAACCGAAGGTTCGGCTTTCTTTGTGCAACACCACCAGAGACTCAAGGACTGCAAGGCGGCTGCATTAAAGTATCTTGGCAAGGCCCAAGAAAAGATGAAAGAACGTAACGATGCTAAATCTAAGTTATGGGTATTTCAGCCTGGCGACCCTGTCCTGGTATTAAAGCCTCGACTAGGGAACACTATGTCCCACAAGTACGAAGGCCCCTACATTGTGACAGAAAAGACTGGGGACCTCACGTACAAAGTGAGGCACTCTGACAAACGTAACCAGGTAATGCTCATACATGTAAATCGACTGAAGAAGTTCCAGGGCCCCAGGCCCATTGTACTAACCAATGTTTCCATTTCCAGTGAGAGAGGGGATGATTGTTCTGGGGACCCAACTAATCTCATTTTCAATAATTCTAGTTCTGTGAATGCTGTGGAGGAGGGACTGTCCCATTTGCAGATGGCCCAACGTGAAGAGGTGCAGTCGTTGGTTGATGAATTCTCCAGTCTGTTCGGGGAGGTCCCGACCCAGACTGATGCCATTTGCCATGATGTCAAGTTGACGGACTACACTCCCATTCGCCTTCAACCATATCGGATGAGTCCAGAAAAGAAGGCCATCGTACGGAAGGAGGTCGACTTCTTGTTCCAGCACGGCCTCATCCGGCCGAGCCAGGGCTCTTGGTGCTCGCCCTGCCTTTTGGTCCCCAAACCAGACGGCTCCTGGCGAATATGCACCGACTATCAGCAGCTCAACAAGGTGACCATTGTGGATGCCTATTCGCTGCCCCTCCTCGAGGACTGCATCGACGAGTTGGGAAATGCCAAGTACGTTTCGAAATTCGACCTCTCGAGGGGGTATTATCAAATCCCACTCACTGAATGTGCTAAACAACTAACTGCGTTCGTGACACCCGAGGGTGTTTTTGAGTATCAAGTGTTACCGTTCGGCTTGCGTAATGCTCCTGCCACGTTCCAGAGACTCATGAACTCTCTGCTCGCTAAGGTGCCAAATTGTCGGGCGTATTTAGATGATATCGTGCTCTTTGACAGTAATTGGGCTGACCACATAGCTAGGTTACGCCAGTTGTTCGCAATCTTGAAAAAGGCAAATCTTACCTTAAATGCTAAAAAGTGTCATTTTGGCCAAGGCACAGTGACGTACCTCGGTTATGAAGTGGGCCAAGGAAAAGTGTTACCTGGGCAAGATAAAATCAGTGCCATTCTGGAGTATCCAGTACTAAAGTCTAAAAAGGACGTTCAAAGATTTATCGGTATGTGCGCGTACTATCGACGCTTTTGTCAGAACTTTTCCAGTGTTGCCACTCCTCTCACAGACTTGTTGCAGAAAGCCGTTAAATTTAAGTGGTCATCAGACTGTGCAGAGGCATTTAAAAATTTGAAATTGATCTTAGCTTCCGCCCCAGTGCTTGCTAGTCCAAGGTTCGATCGACCGTTTAAAATTCATGTGGACGCGTCTGACTCGGGTGCTGGTGCAGTGTTGTTGCAAACTGGGGATGATCAAGTGGAACACCCAGTATATTATTACTCTGTGAAATTCGACAAGGCGCAACGCAATTATTCAGTGGTAGAAAGAGAGGCGTTGGCGCTAGTGTTAACATGTAAAAAGTTCGAAGTTTACATCACAGGTAATATAGTGGAAGTATACACGGACCATAACCCACTAGTCTTCCTGACTCAGATGAAGGGTAAGAATGAACGCATCCTCAGGTGGGCGTTGTACCTACAGGACTTCAATCTTTCCATTACCCACCTACCGGGCCGACTCAACGTGATGGCCGACGCTTTGTCCAGGTTGCCGGAATAACATTCATCTAGGCCACAGGAAGCCATTTTCCAACTGTCATGCTTTAGTTATTTTTTTTAGGTTCTCCTGTGACATTAAATATTCCGTGTCCAATTTATTTACTTCCTTGTTTTTTTGTGTGATTTTTTTTCCTTTCAGAGAACTCCTTTGTATTTTTCTTGCAGAGAAATTGTTGTTTTTGATTGATTTTTTGTTTATCATATGTTTTTCTTTTTATTCTCTGTATACTCTTACAAAAAAAAATATGACTGCTATTCTAGTATTCACATTTTTTTTTCTCTGAAGGGGGGAGGAGTGTTACGACCCTGGGTTCTCCAGTGGAAATCAGAGGTCAAAATTGAGCTATTAAACTTTCTGGTAGTACAGTTGAGTGCATCACGAGCGGCAATTGTTTGTATCTTCCCTGCCAGACGTAAGACTATTCTTGTTTCTCAAAGAGCATTTAAAGACTGAGCTGGGGGGTTGATTATTAAATAATAACATAGGCACCAACTTTGCTTACTAATACTTTCTAATCATTTGTAAAGTAACAATACGTTGCATAGGGGAAGATCTTTAATGTGCTTAGCTGCACGATCAATTAGGCTCCTTCCGGCACCACGACATGCGGGAGGCCTAGCTGGTCGCTAGGAGCGTTCTTTTTTGGCTGGCGTTCGTGGGCACGAGACCTACTCTGTGGCTGCACCCCTACTCTCCTCCCTTCTCCTCATACTTATTTCCCTTACCTGAAGTTCCTGTACCATTAAGTTAAGTACGGGGCATTTTTAAGTGTACCTACTCTGGTAGTAACGATTGGTGAGACCTGGGAGTAGTATTTGCCAGTGTTTTGGGTAACCCTAAGTGTTGTGTTTTGTATTAGGGTACCACATGGTCTCACTACCCTAAGCTGCATCCAGCTTCAGTGCTTATCCAGTAGTACTTTACCCTAGCTTGTTCTCAGTGTAAACCTTGTATCCTGTCTATGTGGACCAAGGCTTTTAACGTAAGATAGGGTGGTAAAGTTATTATTATTATTGTTATTGGTGTGAGTGTATATGGGGGGGTTGTTAAGGGGTTAATAAATAAGTACATGAATTATAGGAGTATCCCTTCTTCCTGTGTGGGAGTGCATTGATCAACCCTTAGACTGACATATATGGTCTAGTAGCAAGGTATTATTACTGTGGATAGTTTATTTTGGGGGCCCCCTCCCCGCTCAGCTCGTTGTCGCCGTGTGGGGGCTTAGTGGGCGGCTGCCGGAGTGTGATGCTCCTTGGGACAGTCCTCTGTCCTTTTCTAGCCTTATGCTCCTGCTGTCGTCCTCTCCAATTCTGCTGGGCATCTTTTCCTTTTCCTTCTGTTTCGTTTTTCTCCCCCCTCTTCTCCTATCTGCTTGCCGTTTCCTACCGACCTTTTGCTCGTTCTGGTTCTTCCCTTGGACTTCTTCTATTTTGACGCCCGGGTGCTTGAGGAGGCATACTCATGCACCCGTAGAACTGCAGTACCCGACGTCGAGAGCGAGGGGAACCTTTCATTGTCAATCCCCACTTCGTCACTGAACCCGATCTCGATGGACTGTCGGTTTCTTAAGGTGGCGTTTGTGGGGCGTATACTCGCGACGCACCCCTAGGAGGCCCCGATAAGATCGGCGATAGCTTCTTGTTGGGTGTCCTGCCTCTAATTGTGGCTCCATGGTGGGTGTGGGGGCACATTCGTGAGTGAATTCTTTCTTTCGTCAAGATGATTACCCCTGCTTCGGCTTCTTCTGGTTTACCTTCTCAGGCTCGTGGGGTGGGCGACCAAGCCCCCGAGTCGGTCCGTATTGGAAGACCGGGCTCTGTAGCCTCCGCTGCATTGGGCCCCGACCTTGCTCCTCCTTTGGCCTCTCTGACTCCTTCCTCTGGCTCCCCTCCCTCCTCTGTGGTTGGGTCGAGCCCCAAGCCCCCAGTGGTGACTACCTCGTCCCCTGGCGCGGCTCCTTCTCTAGTTGTAACTACTGCGCCTTTTAACCCCTCTCTCTCTGGGGGTTCTCACCGCCGTCCTCGTCACGGCCGCCCTCGCTCGATTCCTTCCAGTTCTGCTACCTATCAAGCTTTGTTTGGTCCCGCTTCGTGGGCCAAATATTTTGATCTCCTCCCTCTTGATTCTGCGCCTCCTGACGATTTCTCCCTCCATCGACATCTCATTGATTCCGTGGATGCCTCCATTACTTTCAACCCCACTCGTCTCGGTACACGTGTCGTTGCTGCTCCTTCTCAGGATGCTGCTTCCCGCTTGGCTGCCTTATCCTGCCTTGGCGAGAGCCCCGTTCGGGTCTCGAAGAACGTTCAGTTGAATGCCAGTGTTGGCATTATTTTGCTCCCGCCCCATGTTGCGACCGGTGTTCGGGACCTACGCGACTGCCACGACGATATTCGACATATCCTCGCTGCCCAGGGCCATTCTATTCTCCAGGTGGACACGTTTACTCGTCCCCCTCGTGGTAGTCGCCGTCAACCCCTCCGGGTTGTGAAGATTACCTTTGATGGTAGGACCCTTCCACCCTCTGTCATTCTTGCTGGTGCCAGGTGCTCTGTCCAGGAGTACATTCCTTCTCCTCGGCTCTGCAACAAGTGCTGGAGGTTTGGGCATGGTGCCCTCCGCTGCTCCGGGACTGTCTCTCTCTGTCCTTTGTGTGGTGGCGAAGGTCACTCTAAGTCGGAGTGCGCTTCTCCCCAGGCTCGTTGCCTCAACTGCGGTGAGGCCCATCCTACCTTCTCCCATGCGTGTGTCCATTACAAGCTTGAGGCAGCCGTCCTCAACTTGAAGCACCGGGAGCGTTTATCTTTTCCTGAGGCGAGGCGCCAGGTTCGCCGGCTCCCGCCTTATGCTAATATCTCTTATGCTCGCGTGTTGCGCTCTTCCTCTCCTCGTCCTTCCCGCCTTCCTCAGACTCCCAACCGTTTCCGGGCCTTGGACCCTGATGCGCCCACTGCCCCCTCCTCTGTCCCTTTGGGTTCTCTCCCGAAGGATCCTCCTCCTGGTCCTCTGTCTGGGGTTCCCCTTCCTTCTACCCGGTCTGTCGTGTCTTCTGTGTCTTCTTCCTCGTCCCCCTCCGATCCTCCTTCCCATCCTCTTCCTCCATCTATCGGCTCTCCCCGCCGCCTGTCGGTGCGGGCGGATGTCCATCGCTCTCCTAACGGCCGTCGTGTGTGATCTCGTTTGGCTTCTCCTGTTGAGACACTGGAATCCGTTGCCCGGTACGTAGTTGCTGGGACACCGGTCTCTTTAAGTCAGAAGCGTAAGCCTGGCTCCTCTCCTTCCTCTTCCCCGGCGGGTAAGAAGGCTTCGCTTTCTTCCTCAGCTCCTCCTTCTGGCTCTGTTGCTCCTTCCCCTCCCGTTTCAGTGCTTGCGCCCCCTGTTCCTGCTATGGAGGTTTCTTTGGCCCCTGCTTCCCTTTCGGTTGCTGCTCTTGCTGGGGTGCGCTCCTCTCTTTCTACTCCCCCTCTTCCTGCTGCTGTCCTTGACTGCTCCTCTCCGTTGTCTCCTCCTCCTCCTCCTCCTCCTCCTCCTCCTCCTCCGGACCCTGCCCGCCCACCTCTGATCTGTTCTCCCGTTTCCTTCCCTCCGTCTTTGCTCAGTTTACCCATGCCCCCTAACCCTGACTTTGCTGACCCTGATATTCTTTAACGTGCTCTGTTGGTCTTTCGCCTTTGTTTCTTCCTTGTTCTCTGTTTTTGTCCTTTCTCTTCTCGTCGTTGTCCATTCTTCAATGGAACGTTCGAGGTTATTACGCCAATTTCCTCGAACTCCAACTTCTGATTTCGCGGTTTTCGCCCCTTTGTGTCTGTCTCCAGGAGCCAATGCTTGGTGCTCGTCCTGGTCGTTTTCGTGGCTATTCCTTTCTCTCCCCCCCCCCCAGCCATTGCTGGGGCTTCTAATTCTTCTGCTCTCTTGATTCGGGCTGATGTTCCCTTTGTTCCTTTACTTTTTCCTTCGCCTCTCCATTGTTCTGCTGCTCGTATCTTTGTGGGGAAATGGTACACAGTTTGTTCCATTTATCTCCCCCCGAGTGTCCCGCTCTCTCTTCCTGATTTGAAACACCTCCTGGACTCCTTGCCGGAGCCTGTGCTCCTGCTGGGTGACTTCAATTGTCGTCATTCTCTTTGGGGTGACGTTCTGAAGAATACCCGGGGTCGCCTCCTTGAGCCGTTTCTCCTCTCTTCTTCCCTGTCTCTTCTGAATTCTGGTGAGCCCACTCATTTGGACTCCCGGACTCGCACCCTTTCTTGTCTTGATCTTTCTCTCTGCTCTTCTTCTCTTTACTTAGATTTCACGTGGCAGGTTCTTGATGACCTCCATGGAAGTGATCATTTCCCCATCCTTGTTTCCTTTTTCTCTTTTCGCCCTTCCCTCTCTTTCCCTAGGTGGCAGTTTGCTAAGGCAGACTGGACCCTATTTTCCCTCAGTGCTACTCTCTCTGACCTCTCCCTTTTGCCCCTCTCTCGCGCTCTCCTCCTTTTTCATGACACTGTCTTCGACGCTGCCCTCCGCTCTATTCCTCGCTCTTCCTCTCGGGGTCCACGGAAGTGCGTTCCCTGGTGGAATGCGGACTGTGCTCGGGCTGTCCGCTGTAAGCGTGCAGCCTGGAAGAAGCACCGCCGTAGGCAGACGACCGATTCTTTTCTTTTCTTTCAGAAAGCGAGTGCGGTGGCCCGTAGGGCCATCCGTACGGCTAAACGTGAATGTTGGGCATCTTATGTCTCGACAATTACGTCCGAAACCCCTCTGGCCCAGATCTGGAAGCGTATCCGCAAGATAGCGGGTAAGTTCGTTCCCGATGTTTCACCGGTCCTTCACCTCCATGATACTCCTGTGGCGGACCCGTTGCAGGTCGCTTCCGAACTGGGTTCCCACTTTTCTTCTGTTAGCTCTGGTCTTCATCTTCCCCAATCTTTCCTTCTTCGTAAACCTGTCCTTGAGTCTCGTCCTTTAGATTTCTGCACTCATCTTCAGCTTCCCTATAATGATCCCTTCTCTCTCTCTGAACTTCGTTCTGCCCTGGCCCTCTGCGGTTCTACGGCGGCGGGCTCCGATGGTATTCATTATGAGATGCTTCGCCATCTCCCTCCGAGCACGTCTCAGTATTTACTGAGTCTGTATAATCGGATCTGGGAGTCGTCGTCAGTCCCTGAGGACTGGCTCGATGCCGTTGTCCTCCCTGTTCGCAAACCGGGGTCTCTGGGTACTTTCCCTAAGGACTTTCGCCCTATTGCTCTCACAAGTTGTGTCTGCAAACTCTTTGAACGTATGGTTAACGTTCGTCTGATGTGGTTCCTGGAACACCATCACCTCCTCTCCCCTTCTCAATTTGGTTTCCGCAAGTGCCGCAGCACGACAGATGTCCTGGTGAACTTGGAGGTCTATATTCATACTGCTTTTGCTGCGAAGACCTCCGTTGTTGCCGTCCTTTTTGACCTAGAAAAGGCTTACGACACCACTTGGCGTTATCATATCCTATCTCAACTTCATTCTTTTGGCCTTCGTGGTCATCTCCCTCTCTTTCTCCGCAGCTTCCTCTCTCGTCGTTCCTTTCGGGTGCGCCTTGGTACCGCTCTCTCTCCCTCTTTTCAGCAATACGAAGGTGTGCCCCAGGGTAGTGTTCTGAGCACTACTCTTTTTCTGGTTGCCCTCAATGGTCTTCTTTCCTCTCTTCCTTCTGGTGTCTTCTCCGCTCTCTATGTCGATGATCTTACCCTTTGTTGTCACGGTGATGATTCGCCTCTCCTTCAACGCCGGCTTCAACTTGCAATTGATGCCGTGTCGTCTTGGGCCACAGGTCATGGCTTCAAGTTCTCTACTTCTAAGACTTGTGCCATGACTTTTACGCGGAACCGGGTTGTTCTTCGTCCCTCTTTGTCACTTTATGGTCATCCCCTTGAATACAAAGATTCCGCGAAGCTTTTGGGGTTATTCCTTGACACTCGTTTGTCTTGGTCTCCCCATATCTCTTACCTCCGTGTTGAGTGCTCTAAGGCCCTTACCCTCCTTCGGGTCTTGTCCCATACTTCTTGGGGGGCAGATAGGCGCACTCTCCTTGCTTTACATTCCTCTCTCGTCCTGTCTAAGCTCGATTATGGTTGCCCTGCTTACTCGTCTGCTTCTCCTTCTACTCTTCGCCGTCTTGATGCTTTGCACCATACTGGGTTGCGCCTCAGTTCTGGTGCCTTTCGTTCGACTCCCATCCTTAGCTTGTATGTTGACACTGGCTTCCTGTCTCTCCAGGACCGCCGTGATCGCTACTGTCTTCGCTATCTTGCGCGGTCCTTGCAACATCCTTCCTCTCGCCTCTGTCGTGCTTTAACTTTTACCCCTCCTGCGGTTCCTGTTCCTCTTCACCTCCTCCCTCTTTCTGTCCGGTTATCTCGCCTACAGGATTCTCTTTCCGTTCGTATTTCTGATGTTTCTCCTCGTGTTGTTCCTTCTTTGCCCCTGTGGAGGGTCCCTCTTCCGCGGTTTTGTACATCCTTGACTCGTATCACTAAAGCTTTTACCCCTCCTACGGTTCTAAAACGCCTTTTCCTCGGCACTTTTCTTCTCACTCCCGCTCCGTTTCTGTCTTCACCGATGGGTCTAAGTCAGCGGACGGTGTTGGCTACTCTGTTGTTTTTCCTGATCGCACTTATATGTGTCGCTTGCCTCCGGAGACTAGCATCTTTACAGCGGAACTTTATGCTATTCTCTATGCTCTTTGTCTCCTGCTTTCTCGTTGTCAGTCTTCCTTTGTGGTTGTTGTTGACTCTCGTAGTGCCCTCATGGCTCTCGGGTGCTTTAATCCAGTTCATCCAGTAGTTGTCGAGATCCAGCATTGGCTGTTTCTTGTTCACAGTAAATTTAAGTCGGTTGAGTTTTGTTGGGTTCCCAGCCATATTGGCGTGTCTTTAAATGAGCGTGCGGATGCTGCCGCTAAGGAAACTGTCCGCTCTTGTCCCATCTCTCGTAAAGGCATTCCGTATTCCGACTTTTACCCGGTTATCCATTCCTCAGTCCTTACCCGTTGGCAGGCTTCTTGGTTGTCTGTTACTGGTAACAAGCTACGTACTCTTAAATGTTGTGTTTCCTCGTGGCCGTCCTCCTTCCACCGTAACCGGCGGTGGGAAACAGCTCTGGCGAGGTTGCGTATTGGCCATACTCGCTTAACCCATGGTCACTTGATGGAGCGCCGCCCTGCTCCTTATTGTCCTAGTTGCATTGTCCCTCTTACGGTCGTGCATGTCCTTCTTGAATGTCCTGACTTCCAGGACGAGCGTATGTCTTGCTTTCCGACCGCCCCTCGCGGTCACCTGTCCCTCGATAGAATTCTTGGTGACTCGGATAATTTTGATATCGTTCGCCTTATGCGTTTTTGTTCTCGTATTGGCATCCTTGGTGATATTTAGCGCCCTCTGATTATTTTGCGTCTTTGATGGTGCTACATAGCCTTCCCGGTTTGGTGCCTTCTTTTGATAATTACTTACTTACTTATTTTGGGGGCCGGGCCTTTTAGCTCTCCCATATTTGATACTCTGTCTTCTAACTACCCTTACCCCTTAATAGTACCAGTCCCCCATAGAAGCCCACCACCACACAATATTATTTATAACAGATTACCACGGATTCGCTTTTCCAAACAGCCTATACATAATTTACTCCTACATTTGATGCTTTGCTCATGTCGCATGTTCATTTTTACGTTTGCTGTGTTACAGTATGTTTGTTCATTTTTACCTTGCCTTACGACATTAAGTAAAGTCAGCCAGGATGTGCTATTTGCAGAGTTATTAAGTAAATTATTAAGTAAAGTCAGCCAGGATGTGCTATTTGCAGTATTCGCGGGCCCATATTTTAGCTTTACGTTTTCCTGGCCCTGCATCTTGCCTAGTTTCCTCAGTAGTTACAGTATTTTACGTTTAGCTCTTGCAGTATAGTCACGTTACTTATTTGGTTATATTTATGTTATGCATCACCTTTGTTCTCTTAATGTAAAAATGGTTATTTATTCTAGGGCGAAATGTTCCATTTAGCCTATCACAATTTAATTCATGTTACTTATTTGGTTACATTTGTGTCGTGCATCATTTATGTTATTAAAAATTTGTTATTTATTTATTATAGGGCGAAATGTTCCATTTAGCCTACCACAATTTAATTCATGTTACTTATTTGGTTACATTTGTGTCGTGCATCATTTATGTTTGTTTTAAAAAAAATTGGTATTATAGGGTGAAATGTTCCATTTAGCTTACATTCTCTTTGTCTCTTTGCCATGTCTTTATGTATGTACCTTACCTAAATGAAAATTATTATATTATTATTATTATGTTTTGTTTATTTCCTGGGCAGTGTCTACAGTTCGTTGTCCCCTTTGCTTCACCGTTGTTTTCAAGGCAGCTAGGATATGTGAGATGTAGTCGTGGGCCCTCGCCTCTTGCTTTAAGTTTCTGGCCCTGCAGTTGTTTAGTTTCCTTTCAATTTATTCTCGTTTACGCCTAGCTCTAGCCGTTTAGTTATGTTCTTCCCCTGGTTCCATTGTTGTTCAACTACGCTTGTTGCTTTTACGCTCTGTAAGGTCTGCTAGCTTGCGATGGTAACTGTGTTGCGGGCCTCTTGCTTCTTGCTTGTTTATTCAGGCTACTATTTTCCCTCCCTTCTCTGGGTTTCCTTGGGTCGTTTAACTTTTGCTTCCGACTTTCAGTTTTATGTAAAAGTCAAATAGGTTGTGCTAGTTGCAGTACTCGGCCCCCCCCCCCCTTTTTTGGCCTCTTGCTTGCTTCTTCGATCTTCTGGCCTACATGTAGGATTAGTTTACCTATGCATTTTTCCCGCACGCCGCTTCGCTCTCGTTGCTTAGTTATTTTCTTGGTCTCCTTACGGGTGTTTCACTAGCGCTTTGCCTTTATGATATTGGGTAAATTCAGACACGTTGGGCTCGTTTCTGTGTCACAGGCCTCTTGCCCTTGCTTTAAGTTATTTGGACCTGTTCGTTCAGCCTTCCTCAGCTCATTCGCCTCCTGCAGGCTATGCTTTGCCAGCTGCTTGCCTCCTTTGCTGGGTTACTTTTATGCTTGTCTCCTTCCTGCATGACTAGGTACGTTTAGGTAAGGCCAGCACGGTGTGCGAGCTGCGGCTTATCGCGTGACCCCCCCCCCCCCCTGGTTCCCTTGTTTACTCGGTCTCGCCCTCTTACTTCCGCATTCTTCCATTTCATTCTAAGTTATCGCCCACTCGCCTTTGGGCCTATGTACTTTCTCAGACCGGATTGGGTGCCGTCCAGCGCGCCTCGGCGTCGTTATCTTCTCTTCGGCCCACTGTTATTTCTGCTTCCCCCCCCCCCCAGCCATGCGGGCACGCCTGTGGGAGCCGTCACCTTGGTTACCTCCTACGTCTGCTTATCTTACCCCCCCCCCCCCCTCCTTCATGCCTGCGGGATTCTGTTTCTATCCCCGGCATCGTGTCTTAATTACTTTTAGTAGTTGCGGGGTATGTTATGCTAGCAGGCGCGGCAGCCGGGTTTTTTTCCCCCCTGCCTGTCGCCAGGTTAGTCAGGCTGTCACTAACGTTCCCTCTTTCCGCAGTGGTGAGAAGCCGGACCACCCAACTTCTGCAACACGGAAGAGGGCTCGGACGGCGTCAACGCGAGGACAGCAACGTAGTGGAGCACGGACACAGCCGGCCAGGGCGCGGACCAAGCCCGCACGCTTTGCCTCCCCCTCTACAGAGCCCTCGATCCTCGGTTGGTTCGGACACGGACAGCGGGCGCACACCTCAGCTGCGCAATTCAGGCAAAGCAACGGGTGGCACAGTGACACAACTACCACCCCTTTCAGCAGACGATTGGACGACGCTGCAGGCCCTCATTGCGCAGGCACGTGGGCCCTCCTCGGGCTCAGACCACCGCGACGGGGGAGGTGCCGTGGCCGCCCCAGCCCCCTCGCCCTTCCCCTCCGAGTGTCGCCCTCGATCCAGGGCCAGGGGGCATACGTCGAGGCGCCGTGCCAGCTCCTCCAGCCCGTCCTCTTATGGTGAGTCTCCCAGGGTGAGTGCTTCTCCCCCACCTACTAGCCCTTGGCTGCATGGGACACCTTTGGGCACCTCAGGCTTCCTCCATCCCACTCCTGGGCGTACACGTACCACAGGCCCTCCGGGAAAAGATCTGGGCTAAAAAGTATGTTGACCTCAGGGAGTTGCTCACTCATGAGCGAGAAGCTGGACCCTACGAGACGCGCCCCGTGCCCAACACTGACCCCCAGGCGTCTGGTAAGAAGCAGCCGCCCCTGACGCCGGACCAGTGGGCGCACGGCTTTGACATCTATGCAACGATCTACATCGAGAAGCACCCGGCCGAGGCTCAGGCCCTGCTCACCTACACCCGCTACGTCAAGACCATGAAGGTGACCCTTAAAGGTGACTGGATGTGGTACGACAAGGCCTTCAGATGGGACAAGGAGAGGTCGGACTGTTCTTGGCTTGATTACAGGCTGGACCTGGAATTCCGCTCGGTACAGCGCGTCGCACACGTCGCTGTTCAGACAGACAGGCAGGAGGCAGGTCAGCCGGCAGCCCTTACCCTCTCTAGCGCCCGGGCCGCAGGGCTCCCCCCGGGCTACTGCTTTGCCTACCACTCGAGGGGACCCGGCTGCAGTTTTACTTCATGTTCCTTCAAGCACTACTGCCCGCGCTGCCGAAGGAGGCACCCGGCCTACACCACGTGCCCCCCAGCTCAGTTACGCGACGGACCCACCCACGACCAGCGCCCATGAAGACAACCACAGGATATATAGGGTAAGAAGAACGCCGGCAGTAACAACGCCGGTGGACGCCGACGCCCTTGATGCTTTGCTGGTGGGATACCCCCTGCGAGACTACGTCGTGGGGGGCTTCAGAGGAGGGTTCCTACTTGGCTTTGAAGGGGCGCGAACCCCCCCTCACTTCATGCAACCCTCAGGCTACGACGGACCTCCCACACATCGTCGGGCCCATGCTCGACAAGGAGTTGAGTCTAGGACGCATCGCGGGCCCCTTCAAAGCCCCCCCTTTCAAGAATTTCAAGTGTTCGCCCATAGCATTGAGGGAGAAGTCTACGCCGGGCAAGTCCCGCCTCCTGCACAACCTCAGCTACCCTTACTCCCCTGACAGTGTGAACGCCAACATCCCTCGGGAATCGACGTCCGTCACCTACCAGTCTATCCACGATGCGGTGGCAATGGTTGTCAGCCGTTCCCCGGGGGCTCACCTGGCAAAGTGCGACATCGCAGAAGCATTCAGGATCGTCCCAGTACACCCGAGCAACTACCATCTCCTGGGGTTTTCTTATGGGGGCAAGTACTACTATGAGAAGATGCTCAGCATGGGAGCCGCCCCCTCCTGCCGGATCTTCGAGACCTTTTCCAGAGCCCTGCAATGGATCCTCGCCGAGAAGTTTGGGGTGCGCGACGTTGTGAAGGTATTGGACGACTTCCTCTTCGTCAGTTTCACTTTCGACGAGTGCCAGCGAAGCCTGAGGGTGTTCACTGCCCTCTGTGAGCGATTGGGGGTCCCCTTGGCACCTCACAAGACAGAGGGCCCGTGCTCCTGCCTCTCGTTCCTGGGGCTGGAGATTGACGCTCGTAGGATGGAAACAAGACTACAAGAGAACGAAGTACACGGCGGCAGTGGAAGTCGCGCTGAGTCTGGAGCGCATCCCCCTCCGGGACCTGCAGGCGATCATTGGAAAGTTGCAATTCGCCACCGCGGTAATCCCGGGCGGCCGGGCCTTCCTGCGTCGTCTGCACCTGCTCACGCGAGGCGCACAGCGCCCCTCGCGCCTATGCCACTTGGACGCTGAGGCTAAGCTCGACCTCGTCGCCTGGCGCTCCTTCCTCAACGACTTCAATGGAGTAACAGTCTTTCCCCCAGATGGGGATGGGGAAACGCTCCATCACTTTCAATGTGTGCCGATGCTTCTTCCAAAGGGTACAGCCTATACGCTAGGGGCAGCCTGGTTCAGGGGAACGTGGCCGCAGGTCTGGGGTCGGCTCAACATTGCTTTGCTCAAGCTCTACCCTTTCTACATGGGTATAGCACTTTTCGCCCCGGTATTGGCCAATAAGAGGCTGGTGTGCAAATCGGACAACAGTGCAGTGGTAAACGTGCTCAACACACTCTCTGCTAGGTGCCCCCTACTAATGCAAATTGTCAGGCCCTTGGCAGTGCTCTTACTCATTCATAGCATTACACTCCTACCCTCCCACCTCCCAGGAAAATTAAACGGGGTTTGTGATGCTCTTTCCCGCTTACAGACGCTGCCGCCCTTGTTCCTGCGAGACGCAGGCCTCGCCGAGTCGCTGACAACAGTTTCCGCGCACCTCCTGCCCTGCAACTTCACCCTGCAACTGTAAGGACCCTATTCAACTCCCTGCAGCCAGCGACGAGGCGTACTTACAGGGCTAAGTGGGTGGAGTACGCCGCCTACGTCTCGGCAGGGCGGCGAGGAGAATGCCCCTTTGATGCTGCACCTTCGACCCTGGTGAACTTCCTGCAATCTCTGCTCTCGCGGGGCCTGGCTTTCCGTTCTCTGCACGCCTATCTAGCAGCCATCGCCTTCGTCTGCAAGCTACACGATAGGAGGGACCCAACACGGCAGTTCCTGCCCACCCATCTCCTCAAAGGGGCACGTAACTCCGCACAGCGGGCCCCTGCACGGCGTCTCCCTGTGACGAGGAGCCTCCTGCATCGCCTGCTGCGGGCACTGGGAGGCGTATGTAACTCTGCCTATGAGAAGTCTTGCTACAGGGCGCTCTTTTCCCTGGCTTTCCACGCCTGCCTACGCCCGGGTGAGGCGGTCTACGTGGAGCATGGACGACACACGCTCAACCTTGAGCAGGTATCATTTACACGCTCAACCTTGAGCAGGTATCATTTACGACGGCAGGAATAGATATCGTCTTCAACACCTACAAGCACAGCGCAGGTCGCACGCCCACCCTCTCCCTGAGAGCGAACCCTTCCAGCAAGTGCTGCCCGGTCCGCGCTGTCTAAATACTTTACTACAGGGGCGTGGGCCCGGGGCCCATATTCAAACACGCCGCAGGCGCTCCTGTCACCAGGCGAGATTTCTCCAGGATCCTACGCGCTGCCCTCTCGGCGCTAGGCTTGCCTCCAGATGACTACGCGCCGCATTCCTTCCGTATCGGCAGGGCCACCCAGCTGTCTCGGGACGGGCTCGCCCCGTCAGAAATAATGGCAGTCGGCAGGTGGAAGAGTAGTGCTTTTACATCCTAAGTCAGACGGGACGTTGTTGCTCTGCCACTTTGAGTGCCTCTCGCGGCCAGCTGGCACTCGCCCTTCGGGGGGGGGGGGGGGGGTCCGGCCGCTGGCCTGCGGTGGGGGTGCAGCGCCGGTCCCCAAGTGTCCCGCTGTCCGCAGCTAATACTTTGCCCAGTCTAGGTGCTAGTAAGCCCTACTTGTAGTCACCCCCCCCCCCCTTCTCTTTATTCATTAGGTCTTTACGGCCTCTTGGTCGGGTCCATTATGTGTTATGTGGTCTCTCACTTATTAGTTACTCTTTGTGTCCTGCCTGTTATATCCTAGTGTTATGTAATTACTACACATTTGCACACGGCCTTAATTCTAGTACCAGTTAAGCTTTAGGTTTCTGCAGATTTCGTTTCCATGTCACTAGGCTAAGATTATCTCATACTTACTACGGGTGTACCTTTGAAGTCAAATCTAGTCCTCGGACTTGGAATTGTTACTTTGTTAATTCTTACTTTATATATCTACATGTTCTGCAGAATTTATTTTTCAATAAACATTTAAGCCCCATACTGTCAGTATCTTTCTCCCCCTGATCAGAAACAATTTCTGCTGTTCCATCCATCATACAATTTTTGTCATTCTTGATTTTCATTTTTCAATTCACGCTTTTGATCTCAATTAGTTTTAAGGTATTAGTCTAAGTGTTTTTCCTTCGTCTTGCCTGAAACGCTGTGTGTATTAGTGGCTTTAGGCATAGTATGTACTACCTGTAGATAAACTAGAAATCCACGATTCTGTTTGTAACTCATCTTGTATGTTTGCCCAAAATGCTATGTGTATTAGTGGTTTTAGGTACTGTATGTACTAGCTCTATGTATAAATCCAACATTACGTTTGTAACATCATTAATTTATGTATGTACTTTTTCTGAATAAAAATTTGATTTTGAATTTTGTATGTACTTTTACCTAAATAAAACTTATTTATGAATTTATTTTGTTATTACAGTCTCTCTTTTAAACTGGTTGTGAGGCATACAAATTTTAATTAAATTACAGTAATTTAATTAATTTAGCATTCCCAATAATTAGGAAACCAGCCATAACCTGCATTAATAAGATAGATAAATTTTAAAAAATATAAATTTACCCAAATAAAGAGCAACATTAAAAAAACTTGGAGCACAATTTCACAAATATTGGGATCAAAGAAGACTTTAAATAACAAACCAACATTCCTTTCCAATAACGATGGTCAGCTTTCAGCCTCAGATTCTGCTATTGAGTTCAATAGGTTCTTCTCTTCCATTGGGTCATCCCTTGCAAATGATATTAGATTTTCCAGTACTGACGTTAAGGATTATCTCGCAGGTAACTATCCACAGTCTCTGTACCTAAAGCCTATTAATTCCACTAACGTCAATGAGATAATCCTTTCCCTTAAAACCAAGTCTGGTGCCCTTGAGGAGATACCAACTTTAATTTACAAAAAAGCCTCCAGATCTCTAGCCCCTGCTATATTGCATTGCTCTTCAACAAGTCACTTGAACTCCAAACCTTTCCAGATGTTCTAAAAAAAGCGAGAGTGACACCTGTCCACAAATGTGGTGATCCCACAGATGTTAACAACTACAGACCTATATCAATCCTCCCAAACTTGTCAAAAATTTTTGAAAAACTAATCTATAAGCAGCTTTACTCTTATCTAGCCAAACACAATATACTTAGCCCTTGCCAATATGGCTTCAGACCCAACAAAAGCACTAACGATGCACTTATTAGTATGCTTAACTCGATTCATACAGCTCTTGATAAAAATGAGTTCCCTGTTGGGTTATTTGCGGACCTGCGTAAAGCTTTTGACACTGTCAAGTACCAAAACCTTCTTCTTAAACTACATCATTATGGAGTCAGAGGACACTCCCTGCAATACCTCAAATCCTACCTTACTGACAGGCTCCAGTATGTTTCTGTGAATAATTCAATTTCTCCCACCCTACCCATCAACATTGGTGTTTCTCAGGGCAGCATACTTGGCCCTCTCTTCTTTCTCGTCTACATTAATGACCTTCCAAATGCCTCCCAACACTTCAAACCAATTCTATTTGCTGACGACACAACCTTCATTTACTCCAGTCGTGACCCCCTTGCTCTAAATGCCACAGTAAATACTGAGCTAAATAAAGTCCATCTTTGGCTAACTGCCAACAAGCTCACCCTTAACATTGACAAAACTTTCTATATTCTGTTTGGCAATAAATCCTCTAATCAAATAAATCTAAAAATAAACAATACCCAAATTTGTAACAAATTAGATGGCAAATTCCTTGGCATTCTCATTGACCACAAACTGAATTTCCAGGGCCACATTCTAAATATATCAAAAAAAGTTTCAAAAACTGTTGGCATTCTTTCTAAGATCAGATATCATGTACCCCGCCCTGCCCTGGTGACTCTATTACTCGCTCGTCTATCCATATCTCAACTATGGTATTTGTGCTTGGGGTTCTACTACCCAAAATCATTTACGTCCTCTAATTACTCAACACAAAGCTGCTATTAGGGCAATATCCAACTCTGGCCCCAGACATCACTCGGTACCCCTACTCAAATCTCTGAATATATTAGACATTAAGTCGCTGCACATTCTCTCATGTGTATTATACATATATAAAACGCTAAACTGTAATGCCAATCCTGACCTCAAAAGCTTCATAGAAGGTTGTAACAGAACCCATGAGCACCACACCAGAAATAAATACAGTTTTGATATTCCTAGAGTACGACTTATTCAAACTAGAAATGCTCTACAAATCAAGGGACCCAGATTGTGGAATGACCTTCCCATCCATGTTAAAGACTGTACCTCTCTCAACCAGTTTAAGATAAAAACGAAGCTATACCTAATAAATTCCCTGTAACATACCTTACCCCTCTGTCATCCAATGTCTGTTTTTTTTTTTTTTTTGTTTTTTTTTTTTTAAAGAGCGCTGTTTGTCAACAGAATTGTATTTGTGCTGCTTTTTCAGCTGTGTTTTCATTCCATGTTTTCATTTTACTCTTTATGCTCAATTAGTATTAAGCTTTAGTCATTTAAGTTTTTTATGCCCGAAACGCTTTGCGTAATAGTGGCTTTAGGCATTGTATGTACTAGCCCTAACTATAAATCCATCACTCTTTGTAAAATCTCTTTTATGTATGTACCTTACCTAAATAAACATTTTGATTTTGATTTTGATTTTGATTTTTAATTTAGCATTCCCAATAATTAGGAAACCAGCGATAGGGAATTTCATAAATGTACCTCACAATATAAACTGGGAATCTGAACTCAACAATACACAGGATATAAATTCATAATGGATATAAACTGCCAAAAGATTAAACAACACCTGATTCACAAGTGGCATACTTAAAGCAATTAACAAGAAACACGAATATGAAACAAAACATAGAATTGCCCTAATTACAAAAGAAGTTAAGAGATACTCATCAATGCTCACCAATATAATATGAAGAGCCAAAGCTTCCTTTTATGAGAATAGATTTAAAGAAGCAAAAGGAAATGTGGAAATGAAAAAATCCTCAAGGGCCGTGACGAGGATCGAACCTACTTCTGAGAACATCCCAAACACTGCCTTAATCGACTGAGCTACGACATGGATAAGGGCCTCATTACGGCCCTTGTGGATTTATTCATTTGATGCATCATGCTATTGTGATTTCTGTGTGTAGTGAAATATGAAAAGTACATGGAACATCATCTCTAACCTCCTAGAGTCTAAACAATAATCACATAACAAGCAGATAAAACTCTCCAATGATGGTTACACACCTGCAACAGACAGATATTGCAACTGAATTCAATAGCTTCTTTTCATCAATTGGTACAAACCTTGCCAGAAAAATCCCAGAGACCCAGACACATGTTATTACAAATCTCACAGGCAGCTGTCCTAACTCTCTACTCCTTTTGCCAGTCAGCCCAAAAGACATTATATCCATAATTCAATCACTTAACACAAAAGATGGGAACATTTTTGAAATACAATCTATGATATATATAAAAGTGCTGCCCCTGCTCTTGCACTACCCATAGCTCTGCTATTCATCAAATTTCTAGAGCATCATACTTTTCCTGATATCCTTAAGAAAGCAAGAGTGATGCCAGTTCATAAAGGAGACAAGACAGCTGACAAAAAATATTACAGACCAATATCAAATCTACCAATATTTTCAAAAAATATATGAAAAAATTATTTATAAACAGCTGTATTTGTACTTTGTAAAACTCAACATACTACTGATTAAATCCACAACGACCGTGATGAGGGTTTGAACCTACGTCCAGGATGATCCCAGATGCGCATTAATCGACTGCGCCAAGACATGGTAATAGGAACTGCAACCGGGTTTGCTAATGCTCACACACGGATCCCACAGTCTCTCCGAGACACAAACTGGAGTTTTACACAATTCTCCCATGCACTTGGGATCTGTCAACAAGCTGTTCTACCTCTTAAGAGGTGAGACTATATTGCTCTGGACTATATAGATTCCTATCTCAGTGACAGACATGTACATGTGGTCATCAATAGCATAACCGTCCTTACTCTACTGATTTGAACAAAAGATTGCCACAGGGCAGCATCTTGGGACCTCTCCTATTTCTTATATATGTACATCAATGATGTGCCAAATGTTTCTAGCATTCTTAAACCTATACTATTTGCAGACGATACTACCATTGTCTATTCTTACCCTACCCCCACACACTAAATAATATTGTCAACAGTGAATTTAAAAAGTCCACTCATGGATGTCAACCAATAAACTTACATTAAACATAGAAAAGACCATCCACAAGTTATTTGGTAGAAAGTAAGTAATTATCAAAAGAAGGCACCAAACCTTATTTTGTAGTAAACTATCAAATCAGATTCAACTTCAGGCAGCACTTTTATATATATCATAGATTGTATTTCAAAAATGTTCCCAGCTTTTGTGTTAAGTGATTGAATTATGGATATAATGTCTTTTGGGCTGACTGGCAAAAGGACAGATAATGTTAACATTACCCATAAAAATGATGGGAAGTTCTTTGGCCTATACATAGTCATGGGACTGAACTTTAGCACCCTTAAACAACACACAGCTAAAAAAGTCTAAAAAATGGTCGGTATACTTTCTATTATCAGAAATTATATTCCTCAAGCCCATCATCACTTGGCAAAAATCTGCTATCAGAACAGTAACGAACCCTAGTCTTCAGACAACACACAGCCCCTCTATTTAAGTCCCTTAACATGCTAAACATACACTCAGTCCACACATTCTCATGTGCTATCTACATGTATAAAACCTGGTTTATAAAAAACCCTGGTTTCCTGGAAACTAGGTGTAAAACCTGGTTTCCTAAACGCTAATCTTGATCTGAAACTTTTCCTTGATATATGTAATAGAACCCAAAGCCACACCAGAAACAAACATCTCTTTGATATCCCCAGAGGCAGACTAAACTTGTGCAAACATTCCATGCAAATAAAATGGCCCAGTCTTTGGAACTCACTCCCTGATGAATTAAAAAATTGCCCAATCCATGCCCTGTTCAAAAGTAAAGGAAAAAAAAGGACCTAATTTCATCCTCACAGTTTCCTACCTTGTGCTTAAAACTTAAACTGTACATCTGAAAGGGTACACTGCTAAAATGTACCCTTTCATTTTTAAGGACCTGCCTGAAATGGTATGCAAGCTAGTGGCTTTGCATGAATGTAAAAATACCAATGTTATGTAATGACACCAACCCATTGTACCTTCTTGCAAATAAATTATTATTATTTTTATTATTACCCAGGACAAAGTGAATGCGGAACGCCAGGCAAAGCATCTTAACCGCTACACCACAGAAACTGTACATAACTGAACATTTTAGTTATATTTTATATATGGCAATGGAAATTTTGTTTGTTGTCAAAGTGAACACCAAGGAACTTCCCATCAACTCTGCTCATAATTTGGTATTGTTAAGTCTTAGACAATGAATCACAACAGATATGGTCGAGATATGATGACCAAACCACACACCAGAAGATGAGGAGACGACGACATTTCGGTCCGTCCTGGACCATTATCAAATCAATTGTGATAATGGTCCAGGACGGTCCGGGATGTTGTCGTCTCATCTTCTGGTGTGTGGTTTGGTCATCATAGTCTTAAGATTAACTTGATTGTTGAACTTCTTACCAAACAAAAATGTAAAACGCCTTGTCGATGTTAATGGAAAGTTTGTTAACAGTCAATTTAATGGACTTCATTTAGTTCAGTATGCACCATGTCATTTAGAATAAGTGGGTTAGCATGTGAGAAAACTTGAAGATGTTTCTTCTTCATGTGATGAAGAGAAAATATGAAGGTATTTGGAAGATATATATGAGAAAAACGAGTTGACCAAGTATGCTACCCTTGCAGAATGCCAATGTTAATTGAGAAAGTGGGAGAAGTAGCAGCGTTCACTGAAATATACTGCTGACAGAGATAAGATTGCAAGTACTAAAGGGAGTGACCTCTAACTCCATAGTGTTGGAGTTTCAGAAGAAGGTTATTGTGTTTAACAGTGTCAAAACCCTTGCATAAGTCAACAAACCTATGGGGAGCTCATTTTTGTTAAGTACTGCATGTAATAATTTAAGCATATTTATAAGAGCAGTGTTGGTGCTTTTATGGGTCTGAAGCCACACTGTATTATCACACGAGGATAACCTCAATAAATTCCTCTCCCAATGTGGATCTATCTGAACAAACTGACCCTATTAGTACCTCAACTTAATTATCCCATTGTTACCAATAATGTAAGTCATTAATAGGAGTTAGCTAAGTTCTATAACATATTGTTTCTGTAAGTGGACAGTGACCTTGTATGTTAGGATAATTGTCATGTTAATAATATTATTAATAATTTATTCACAAACAAGTACAATGGGTTGGTGAGATTACATAAGATTGGTATTTTTACATTCTTGTAAGGTCACTAACACGCACAGTGTTTCCTGCAAGTTCTATAACATATAGTTACTGTGAGTGAACAGTTACTTTGTATATTGAGATAATTGTCAAGTAAGTTCTGTAACACTTCTAGTTACTGAGAGTGGACTGTGACCTTTTATGTTAAAACAATCGTCCAGTTCTTTATAATATAATTAAAAGGTAATAGGTAAGAGCCAAGTATTACACCATATTCTATCTATAAATAATATGGGCCAATGATTGCTCCTAAGCAAATAATAACATCACATCATTCACATCCATCAACACAACACGAACCTAAACTGCCAATCAAAACAATAAACTATATTTTTTGGTTTGCCTAGATGACAAATTACAAGCTGTGGTTTGGCCACAGGGTGGCAAAAACTGCAGCTCTTTGACCTTTAATATGCGGCTAGTAAAAAATTCTTGAGAATGTGAATATTCTATAAGTTTCTACCCGAATCCAGGGCAAGAAATGCATGACTATATAAAAAGTTCCGATACTTGTGGAACAAAGTTTGCATTCACAGTTAAAGGAGGTAAACCTTTGTGTCTTGTTTGCCAAGTGCCATTCAGTCATTACAAAGCCAGGAACTTGAAACGCCAGAATGAACCTAATCACAAAAACTTTTCATATGATTATCTACCTAAATCAGACTTAAGGAAAAATAAATTAAATGAGTGAAAATCATCAATAAATTGCCAGCAGACACTGTTGACATTATTCAGTAAGGAAGCTGTGGCTCTCAAATGGTTCTCCTGCAGCTCTCAAACATATGAGGTTTATCATTTGCAGCTCTTACAGTAAGCAAGTTTGGCCACCCCTGCCATAAAGGCTACTCCTATACCTGGTAAAACAGGCCTATAATAATCATACATACCAATTATGCAATGATTAAATTTAGGCTTATATCTACAAATTAAAAATCATTACACTAATTTATAGTTAGAAATACTTATTAATTAAAGATATTGAGAATAATGGAAATATAGACAACTGATGTAAATACTAGCAGTAATTAAGCCTAGGCTAGCTATATTCAATGACATACTCCAAAAAATATTATAAATTATAGTCATGGTAATATACTATAAATGAAAAATGCCACTTTATAAAATGGGTTAATACAAGTGGCAGAGTCAGGCTAATAGTATTATTGTCAGATAACATAATATAATTGCCAGTATTCTAATATCTTCAGGATATTATTATTGTCATTCAGGATAATATATTTACCAGCACGCTAATGTAACTGCCAGTGTCAGGCTAATATAATTGCCAGTCAAGTTAATGCAATTATCAGTCAGCATATATGTAATATAATTGCAAATCAGTATAATATTATTGAAGGTTAAGATAATATAATTGTCAGTCAGGCTATTATAATTGTCGGATTCAGGCTAATATAAATGACAGAGTCATGCTCACATAATTCACAGTCAGGATAGTATAATTGATAGACAAGTTAATGTAATTATTAGTCTGGATACATATAATATACCCAGTAATTGCAAGTCTGATTAATACAATTGCCAGGCAAGATAATATAATTGCCAAAGTCAGGATAATATAATTGCCAGTCAGGATAATATAACTGCTAAACATAAATATCTCAGCCTGGCAAATATTATTTAACAGCTGAGTAATATATATTACTATACATCGTTGGGCTCGAGTAATATATATTTCCAACTCAGAAAATTATAAATGCCAGTTAGGCTAATATGAATACTCAACTAAGGTTAGTCTTTTATCAGAATCTATCTTAATGCACACAATAATGCAAGGGTTAGATCACTATAACTACTGTAGATAGGCCAGACTACTAAAAAATCTGATACAAATATAAATGAAGAGGTTTAGCTGAAATAAATTCCAGTCTAATATATATTTGTTAATAATTTATATATCTCAGTCATTAAGCAAAATAACAAAAATTACTTTAATACCAGTATTTCATAAAAATAGTACAATAGTATATATATAAAACCACAGTTAAAAGTTAACAATCAACTAGAGTGCTTTTGGCTTGCTTTCAAGCCTTCAAATGTGGTGGCAGTGATGGCACTGCCAATGCCAGCACTGTGGCTGTGGAACATTGCCACGTTTCTTCTGTGGCAAAGAAGAAAATGGAATGGAAGCTATGAGGTACACATACCAACGAAGAAAATTGGTACCAGTTGTACAAACACGATCATGACAACAGAAAGGAAAACAGGGCAGGGGTTGGAGAGTGAGAAACAAGTTAACGTAAAGTAGCAACACCATGTTTTTGAATACAGTATATGGAATTGGGTAAGCTAAAACAGTATAAAAATATATAATAAAATAATGGTTGCAGCTATGGAGAGTGCAAGATATTTTCCTGATAAAGTTTACAATTTCTAACAATTTTAAAATTGGAAAAATGGTATTATAAGTTAATGAACTAATATGTGCTTTAATATACATTATACTTAAAACATTTTCGATTTATCTCTCACACTCAAAATGTTTAACCTATCACCCAAATGCACCGTCTTGTGAGTTTTCATACTACAAAGATGACCGAATCTCTTTTAAAACTCTCGACACTCATGAAGGTTTATCATTCAAATGCACTAACATGTGTGCTTTTATACCTTTACGTGACTTAAATAATCTGCCACATTTATCACACTCAAAAGGCCTTTCTTCTGTATGTACCAACATGTGACAAATTATAGATCCACGATCTCTAAACCTTCTACCACACTCATCACACTCAAAAGGTCTTTCATCATTGTGCATCATCATGTGAGTCTTCATATGTCCAAGCCGACTGAACCTCTTCCCACACTCTGGACACTTATGAAGTTTTTCACCAGAATGCACTAACATGTGAGTCTTCATATTTCCAAGCTGACTGAACCTCTTCCCACACTCTGGACACTTATGAAGTTTTTCACCAGAATGCACTAACATGTGAGTCTTCATATTTCCAACCTGACTGAACCTCTTCCCACACTCTGGACACTTATGAAGTTTTTCACCCGAATGCACTAACATGTGAGTCTTCATATGTCCAAGCTGACTGAATCTCTTCCCACACTCTGGACACTTAAGTTTTTCACCAGAATGCACTAACATGTGAGTCTTCATACTTCCAACCTGACTGAACCTCTTCCCACACTCTGGACACTTATGAAGTTTTTCACCCGAATGCACTAACATGTGAGTCTTCATATGTCCAAGCTGACTGAACCTCTTCCCACACTCTGGACACTTATGAGGTTTTTCACCAGAATGCACTAACATGTGACGCTTCATACTTCCAAGCAGACTGAACTTCATCCCACACTCTGGACACTTATGAGGTTTTTCACCCGAATGCACTAACATGTGAGTCTTCATATGTCCAAGACGACTGAACCTCTTCCCACACTCTGGACACTTATGAGGTTTTTCACCCGAATGCACTAACATGTGAGTCTTCATACTTTCAAGCTGACTGAACCTCTTCCCACACTCTGGACACTGGCGAGTCTTCTTCTTTATGATAGGTGCAGTTTGTGGGAAGGTTTTCTCCTCGGATGACTGCAGGAGTGGTGATGCTGCGTGACGCCTCACGGTGGGGCGTCAATGTTGAGGCTTAGGCAAGGCTTGAGTGTTGTTTCTTAGGCTGTTGTAGAGTTAGACTTGATGTGAGCACTTGAAGGTCAATGGTGGGCTTCTTCTTTATGATAGGTGCAGTTTGTGGGAAGGTTGTTGTGTTGATTTAGGGGCGACGACGATCGTACGTGGGAAGGTTTTATGCTCATGTCTGGACACTCACCGTCCCGTGTTGTGATAATGGCGGCGACGCTCACCTAGGCGTTCCAGTGTTCTTTCTGGTGCCATATTTTATTTTTCTACTTCTTACTATTGTTTGTAACTAGTTTTCTACATTTAACTCTTATGTTTTCCTCTTTTTTTTAATTAAAGAATATGCTTGCAATTCATTTATTAAAATACAATGGTACTCGTTTATATACTTTCTGAAGGAAACATTGCTCCCATGGTGAATGCACTACTTTGCATTCTTTTTATTTATTTATTTATTTATTTATTTATTTATTTATTTATTTATTTATTTATTTATTTATTTATTTATTTATTTATTTATTTATTTATTTATTTATTTATTTATTTATATATATACAAGAAGGTACATTGGGTTTGTGAGAATACATTGGATAGTACAGTATTTACATTCTTGTAAAGCCACAAAGGGAATACTTAAATCTATTAATAAAAAACATGACCTTGAGAAGAAGTATAGGTTAGGAATTGTCTCCAAAGAATTCTCAAAGAATTACTCATTATTGCTATCTAAGATAATTAGACGAGCCAAAACTAAATACTACGAAGATAAATTTACCCAAATAAAGAGCAACATTAAACAAACTTGGAGCACAATTTCACAAATATTGGGATCAAAGAAATCTTTAAATATAAATAATATGTTTAAATATGTTTATTCAGGTAAGGTACAAACATACATACAAGTGATGTTACATTAATGGATTGATATATAGATAGAGCTAGTACATACAATGCCTAAAGCCACTATTACGCAATGCGTTTCGGGCAAGAAAAACATTAATATCTAGAACTTAATACTAATTGAGCATAAAAAATAAAAAGTGTTGAGAACAAATACAAATAAAGATTAAAAAAAAGGGGGAACATGACTGAAAAAGCAGCACAAATACAATAGGTTGACAAACAGTGTTGATTAAAAAAAAAAAAAAAAAATTACAGACATGGGTTGACAATAGAGGAGTGAGGTAGGTTACAGGGAATTTATTAGGTAGTGCTTAGTTTTTATCTTAAACTGGTTGAGAGAGGTACAATCTTTAACATGGTTGGGAAGGCCATTCCACATTCTGGGTCCCTTGATTTGTAGAGCATTTCTAGTTTGATTAAGTCGTACTCTAGGAATATCAAAACTGTATTTATTTCTGGTGTGGTGCTCATGGGTTCTGTTACAACCTTCAATGAAGCTTTTGAGGTCAGGATTGGCATTACAGTTCAGCGTTTTATATATGTATAATACACAAGAGAGAATGTGCAGTGACTTAATATCTAACATATTCAGAGATTTGAGTAAGGGTACCGAGTGATGTCTGGGGCCAGAGTTGGATATTGTCCTAATAGTAGCTTTGTGTTGGGTAATAAGAGGACGTAAATGTTTTTGGGTAGTAGAACCCCAAACACAAATACCATAGTTGAGGTATGGATAGATGAGGGAGTAATAGAGAGTAATCAGGGCAGGGCGGGGTACATAATATCTGATCTTAGAAAGAATGCCAACAGTTTTTGAAACTTTTTTTGATATATTTAGAATGTGACCCTGGAAATTCAGCTTGTGATCGATGAGAACGCCAAGGAATTTGCCATCTAATTTGTTACAAATTTGTAACAAACCAAAAAACCAAAAACAAAAATTTGTAACAAACCAAAAAATAACAAACCGACACTCCTGTCTAATAACGATGGTCAGCTTCCAGCCTCTGATTCTGCTATTGAGTTCAATAGGTTCTTCTCTTCCATTGGTTCATCCCTTGCAAATGATATTCCATCTTCCAGTACTGACATTAAGGACTATCTTACAGGTAACTATCCACAGTCTCTGTACGTAAAGCCTATTAACTCCACTGACGTCAATGAGATAATCCTTTCCCTTAAAACCAAGTCTGGTGCCCTTGAGGAGATACCAACTTTAATTTACAAAAAAGCCTCCAGATCTTTAGCCCCTGCTATTGCTTTGCTCTTCAACAAGTCACTTGAACTCCAAACCTTTCCAGATATTCTAAAAAAAGCGAGAGTAACGCCTGTCCACAAATGTGGTGATCCCACAGATGTTAACAACTACAGACCTATATCAATCCTGCCAAACTTGTCAAAAAATTTTGAAAAACTAATCTATAAGCAGCTTTACTCATATCTAGCCAAACTCAATATACTTAGCCCTTGCCAATATGGCTTCAGACCCAAAAAAAGCACTAACGATGCACTTATTAGTATGCTTAACTCGATTCATACAGCTCTTGATAAAATGGAGTTCCCTGTTGGGTTATTTTTGGACCTGCGTAAAGCTTTTGATACTGTCAACCACCAAAACCTTCTTCTTAAATTACATCATTATGGAGTCAGAGGACACTCCCTACAATACCTCAAATCCTACCTTACTGACAGGCTCCAATATGTTTCTGTGAATAATACAATTTCTCCCACCCTACCCATCAACATTGGTGTTCCTCAGGGCAGCATACTTGGCCCTCTCCTCTTTCTCATTTACATTAATGACCTTCCAAATGCCTCCCAACACCTCAAACCAATTCTATTTGCTGACGACACAACCTTCATTTACTCCAGTCCTGACCCCCTTGCTCTAAATGCCACAGTAAATACTGAGCTTCCATCCATCATAATGGACATAAAGTCCATCTTTGGCTAACTGCCAACAAACTCACCCTTAACATTGACAAAACTTTCTATATTCTGTTTGGCAATAAATCCTCTAGTCAAATAAATCTCAAAATAAACAATACCCAAATTTGTAACAAATTAGATGGCAAATTCCTTGGCATTCTCATTGACCACAAGCTGAATTTCCAGGGACACATTCTAAATATATAAAAAAAAGTTTCAAAAACTGTGGGCATTCTTTCTAAGATCAGATATTATGTACCACACCCTGCCCTGGTGACTCTCTATTACTCCCTTATCTATCCATATCTCAACTATGGTATTTGTGCTTGGGGCTCTACTACCCAAAATCACTTACGTCCTCTAATTACTCAACACAAAGCTGCTATTAGGACAATATCCAACTCTGGCCCCAGACATCACTCGGTACCCCTACTCAAATCACTGAATATGTTAGACATTAAGTCACTGCACATTCTCTCATGTGTATTATACATATATATAAAACGCTAAACTATAATGCCAATCCTGATCTCAAAAGCTTCATAGAAGGTTGTAACAGAACCCATGAGCACCACACCAGAAATAAATACAGTTTTGATATTCCTAGAGTACGACTTAATCAAACTAGAAATGCTCTACAAATCAAGGGGCCCAGAATGTGGAATGACCTTCCCAACCATGTTAAAGACTGTACCTCTCCCAACCAGTTTAAGTTAAAAACGAAGCTATACCTAATAAATTCCCTGTAACCTACCTTACCCTTCTATTGTCAACCAATGTCTGTTTTTCTTTAATGAGCGCTGTTTGTCGACTTAACTGTGTTTGTGGTGCTTTTTCATCTATGTTTTCATTTCTTGTTTTCATTCTACTCATTATACTCAATTAGTATTAAGCTTGTCATTTAAGTTTATCATGCCCGAAACGCTTTGCGTAATAGTGGCTTTAGGCATTGTATGGACTAGCTCTACCTATAAGTCAACCAATCTTTGTAAAAATTTATTGTATGTATGTACCTTACCTAAATAAACATTTTATTTTTTATTTATTTTTTTACTAGTACGCGCAGCGTTTCGGGCAGGTCCTTAATCTAGCAGATAATTTTAAGTAGGTAATTTCAATCAGAATTGATAAATGATAAAGATACATTACAAGAGAAAAATGAGATGAGAGAGATAAGTATATTAAAGCACATTGTTATATTAAATTTATTTTTTTTTCAATCAAATAAATCATCAATCAGTATATATGATTGGTAATAAACAAGTTGTAATAAATAGAATACAAGCATATCCACAAAAAGTAGGCAAGACAATAAGCAAATACATTCATAAACAAATACCCTACAATACCTCAAATCCTACTTTACTGACAGGCTCCAATGTGTTTCTGTGAATAATACAATTTCTCCCACTCTACCCATCAACATTGGTGTTCCCCAGGGCAGCATACTTGGCCCTCTCCTCTTTCTCATCTTCATTAATGACCTTCCAAATGCCTCCCAACACCTCAAACCAATCCTATTTGCTGACGACACAACCTTCATTTACTCCAGTCCTGATCCCCTTGCTCTAAATGCCACAGTAAATACTGAGCTAAATAAAGTCCATCTGTGGCTAACTGCCAACAAACTCACCCTTAACATTGACAAAACTTTCTATATTCTGTTTGGCAATAAATCCTCTAATCAAATAAATCTCAAAATAAACAATACCCAAATTTGTAACAAATTAGATGGCAAATTCCTTGGCATTCTCATTGACCACAAGCTGAATTTCCAGGGACACATTCTAAACATATCAAAAGTTTCAAAAACTGTGGGCATTCTTTCTAAGATCAGATATTATGTACCACGCCCTGCCCTGGTGACTCTCTATTACTCCCTTATCTATCCATATCTCAACTATGGTATTTGTGCTTGGGGCTCTACTACCCAAAATCACTTACGTCCTCTAATTACTCAACACAAAGCTGCTATTAGGACAATATCCAATTCTGGCCCCAGACATCACTCGGTACCCCTACTCAAATCCCTGAATATGTTAGACATTAAGTCACTGCACATTCTCTCATGTGTATTATACATATATAAAACGCTAAACTGTAATGCCAATCCTGATCTCAAAAGCTTCATAGAAGGTTGTAACAGAACCCATGAGCACCACACCAGAAATAAATACAGTTTTGATATTCCTAGAGTACGACTTAATCAAACCAGAAATGCTCTACAAATCAAGGGGCCCAGAATGTGGAATGACCTTCCCAACCATGTTAAAGACAGTACCTCTCTCAACCAGTTTAAGTTAAAAACGAAGCTATACCTAATAAATTCCCTGTAACCTACCTTACCCCTCTATTTTCAACCCATGTATTTTTTTTTTTTTTTTAAATCAACGCTGTTTTAATGTAATTTTCTGTAATAATTTGTAATTGTATTTGTGCTGTTTTTTCAACAATGTTCCCCCCTCTTTTACCTCTATTTTTATTTGTACTTAACGCATTTTTTTAATTTTACCCATTAGTTTTAAGCTTTAGTCAGTAGTGTTTTTTCCTGCCCGAAACGCTTTGCGTAATAGTGGCTTTAGGCATTGTATGTACTAGCTCTATCTATAAAGCCAACAAACTTTGTAAAATGTCTTTATGTATGTACCTTTGCCTAAATAAAAATTATTATTATTATTATTATTATAAATTTGTAATAGAGAAGGAGCACCACCGCTGGCTGGAAGGATACAAGACAGATTCAGATTCAGATTCAGATGTTTATTCAGGTAAGGTATATACATACAAGTGATGTTACATTAATGGATTGATATATAGATAGAGCTAGTACATACAATGCCTAAAGCCACTATTACGCAATGCGTTTCGGGCAAGAAAAACATTAATATCTAGAACTTAATACTAATTGAGCATAAAGAATAAAAAGTGTTGAGAACAAATACAAATAAAGATAATAAAAAAAGGGGGAACATGACTGAAAAAGCAGCACAAATACAATAGGTTGACAAACAGTGTTAATTAAAAAAAAAGAAAATAACAGACATGGGTTGACAATAGAGGAGTGAGGTAGGTTACAGGGAATTTATTAGGTAGTGTTTAGTTTTTATCTTAAACTGGTTGAGAGAGGTACAGTCTTTAACATGGTTGGGAAGGTCATTCCACATTCTGGGCCCCTTGATTTGCAAAGCATTTCTAGTTTGATTAAGTCGTACTCTAGGAATATCAAAACTGTATTTATTTCTGGTGTGGTGCTCATGGGTTCTGTTACAACCTTCTATGAAGCTTTTGAGATCAGGATTGGCATTATAGTTTAGCGTTTTATATATGTATAATACACATGAGAGAATGTGCAGTGACTTAATATCTAACATATTCAGAGATTTGAGTAGGGGTACCGAGTGATGTCTGGGGCCAGAGTTGGATATTGTTCTAATAGCAGCTTTGTGTTGGGTAATTAGAGGACGTAAGTGATTTTGGGTAGTAGAACCCCAAGCACAAATACCATAGTTGAGATATGGATAGATAAGGGAGTAATAGAGAGTCACCAGGGCAGGGCGTGGTACATAATATCTGATCTTAGAAAGAATGCCCACAGTTTTTGAAACTTTTTTTTATATATTTAGAATGTGTCCCTGGAAATTCAGCTTGTGGTCAATGAGAATGCCAAGGAATTTGCCATCTAATTTGTTACAAATTTGGGTATTGTTTATTTTGAGATTTATTTGACTAGAGGATTTATTGCCAAACAGAATATAGAAAGTTTTGTCAATGTTAAGGGTGAGTTTGTTGGCAGTTAGCCAAAGATGGACTTTATTTAGCTCAGTATTTACTGTGGCATTTAGAGCAACAGGGTCAGGACTGGAGTAAATGAAGGTTGTGTCGTCAGCAAATAGAATTGGTTTGAGGTGTTGGGAGGCATTTGGAAGGTCATTAATGTAGATGAGAAAGAGGAGAGGGCCAAGTATGCTGCCCTGAGGAACACCAATGTTGATGGGTAGGGTGGGAGAAATTGTATTATTCACAGAAACATATTGGAGCCTGTCAGTAAGGTAGGACTCGAGGTATTGTAGGGAGTGTCCTCTGACTCCATAATGATGTAATTTAAGAAGAAGGTTATGGTGGTTGACAGTATCAAAAGCTTTACGCAGGTCCACAAATAACCCAACAGGGAACTCATTTTTATCAAGAGCTGTATGAATCGAGTTAAGCATACTAATAAGTGCATCGTTAGTGCTTTTTTTGGGTCTGAAGCCATATTGGCAAGGGCTAAGTATATTGAGTTTGGCTAGATATGAGTAAAGCTGCTTATAGATTAGTTTTTCAAAAATTTTTGACAAGTTTGGCAGGATTGATATAGGTCTGTAGTTGTTAACATCTGTGGGATCACCACATTTGTGGACAGGCGTTACTCTCGCTTTTTTTTAGAATATCTGGAAAGGTTTGGAGTTCAAGTGACTTGTTGAAGAGCAAAGCAATAGCAGGGGCTAAAGATCTGGAGGCTTTTTTGTAAATTAAAGTTGGTATTTCCTCAAGGGCACCAGACTTGGTTTTAAGGGAAAGGATTATCTCATTGACGTCAGTGGAGTTAATAGGCTTTAGGTACAGAGACTGTGGATAGTTACCTGTAAGATAGTCCTTAATGTCAGTACTGGAAGATGGAATATCATTTGCAAGGGATGAACCAATGGAAGAGAAGAACCTATTGAACTCAATAGCAGAATCAGAGGCTGAAAGCTGACCATCGTTATTAGACAGGAGAGTCGGGTTGTTATTTAAAGATTTCTTTGATCCCAATATTTGTGAAATTGTGCTCCAAGTTTGTTTAATGTTTCTCTTTATTTGGGTAAATTTTTCTTCGTAGTATTTAGTTTTGGCTCGTCTAATCGTACAAAAACGCTTTGTACACTGACAACATCGCACACAAGTTCAAGTATGTTTATTGAGATAAGCAATAAATACATCTCAAAGAGATAGAGTAGCTTAGGCTACTTCTACCCCCCTCTACTTCAAGTCCCTCAAGGGGCGCACAAATTCAGTGAGTACAAATAGACAAATAACATTACAAGAATCCCATTTAACATTGCAGGTTAATATAGTAAGTACAGCATATAATTGTTACACTCTTGGGGCAAAATTCTTGTAGCTCCTAAGTATACTGTCTATTATACCATTATCATACATCCAAACAATTTGATGTGGTACACTATTTATTTCCATATTTCTATAGTTTTCAATAAGTTGACACTCTAATACATAATGTTCTAAGGTGTGGGCGTGCGGCATACTACATAATTTACACTCCTTATCTTTTTCACTGACATCAACACCGTATTATTAATATAATGGCCCCAGACATCACTCGGTACCCCTACTTAAATCTCTGAATATGTTAGACATTAAGTCACTGCACATTCTCTCATGTGTATTATACATATATAAAACGCTAAACTATAATGCCAATCCTGATCTCAAAAGCTTCATAGAAGGTTGTATCAGAACCCATGAGCATCACACCAGAAATAAATACAGTTTTGATATTCCTAGAGTACGACTTAATCAAACTAGAAATGCTCTACAAATCAAGGGGCCCAGAATGTGGAATGACCTTCCCAACCATGTTAAAGACTGTACCTCTCTCAACCAGTTTAAGTTAAAAGCGAAGCTATACCTAATAAATTCCCTGTAACCTACCTTACCCTTCTATTGTCAACCAATGTCTGTTTTTTTTCTTTAAAGAGCGCTATTTGTCGACATAATTGTATTTGTGCTGCTTTTTCATCTGTGTTTTCATTTCTTGTTTTCATTCTACTCATTATGCTCAATTAGTATTAAGCTTGTCATTTAAGTTTATCATGCCCGAAACGCTTTGCGTAATAGTGGCTTTAGGCATTGTATGTACTAGCTCTACCTATAAGTCAAACAATCCTTGTAAATATTTATTGTATGTACCTTACCTAAATAAAATTGTATTGTATTGTATTATATTGTATTACCAGATATATTTATATCCTAATCTTAATCTCATGTAAATTTAATCCTTCCAAGTAGACTTTCCTTTACCATTAGTGAAGGACGAATTTGTATTTATTATTGAATAATTCTTAAGTGTGTTACTACTGTCCACCATTGCCATTCTCTTTATCATTTCTTCACCCTCCTGAACCATTTTGATTCTTGTTTTTATTTGTTTCAAGGTTAACTGACATACAACATCAACAAGAGTTTTTTCAGTGGCTCTCTTCGCTATGTCATCACCTACCTCATTCAACAGTATTCCCACATGTGAAGGGATCCACATGAATCTTACTTTATACCCAGTTTTTTCTAGTCTCTTAACATTCTCTCTACACTCTATCTCAATATTCTGATATACTGGGCGTCTGCTATTTAAAGACTCTAACGCTCCTCTGCTGTCAATAAAGAATCAAGCATTTTTACCACATTTGACTACTTCCTGTAATCCTGCTAATACTCCTTGGAGTTCAGCCTGAGTTGAAGAGACATTGTCAGTTAAGCGGCGTCCAATAACAGTATCTACAGTGCCGATGTCAGTGTACTCCCTGATCAAGACTCCACATCCTGCTTTCCCATCCCTAGCTACTGACCCATCACAATATACATGTAGAGTGTTTTCTGTAGGCAGTTTTCTAATTATACAATCATATGTTGCCCTCAGCTCTCCTATTTCATACATACTTTTTTTTCTTATGCAAGGGAGTAATTACTACATCTACATTACAATCCTCCCATGGTGGCGTAAATTTTCTCTTGGGCACAGCAATACACTCTGTAATAACATCATACTTTATAACATTATAACATAATTTATTCATATATACTCTCTTCTTCATCATACACTGTTCACTACTTCCCACCTTTTGAACCGAGAGGATTAATTCATTAGCTCCCCCACCTCTCATTAATCTAATGGCAGAGGCTACATTTATCTCTGAAATTCTATCCCCAATACTCTGCAGATTCAACTCCATCCTCATTATCTCAATCATAGCATTTCTTGGGCATCCTAAGATAATTCTCATGGCTTCATTTTGTACCTTCTCCAACTTGCCCATCCTACCTTTACCAAAACTTGAAATGGCAGGTGCAGCATAATCAATAAGAGATCTTACAGTACTCAAGTATATCATTCGTAGCACAGGGACTCCCACTCCCTTTCCACAGCATGCCATGGACTTCAGAGGTTGTAATCTCTTCCGACATTGACCCAACAGTCTGTTCATCTCAGCTTCCAAACTCTCATGGGTATATCCAACATATATGCCTAAATATTTATATATATTGTAGCGAGTAGATTATCCCAATAATATACTCGCTCCAAATGCATTGTTAATATTCCTGTCAACCTTTGGAGATGAATGAGGTGAGGCGTTGCCCGGGCAACACGGTGAGGTGTTGCCCGAGCATATAAGCAGCAGAATAGCAAGCATTAACCACACCATTTGGTCACCACTTGGTCCGGGAGACATCTCCCGTCACGCAGGGTGCAGTTGCGCCTCCACAGATCTCCAGTATCATCTTTTGATACTGGTAATGGCTCGAAAGGGCCACCACTTACGGGCTATTCATGCCCGTGCCACCTCTTGGGTGGCTTAATCTTCATCAATCAATCAATCAAACATTAACTTCACCACTTGGTCCGGGAGACATCTCCCGTCACGCAGGGTGCAGTCGCGCCTCCACAGATCTCCAGTATCAGCTCTCTTGATACTGGTAATGGCTCAAAAGGGCCACCACTTACGAGCTATTCATGCCTGTGCCACTTTTTGGGTGGCTTCATCTTCATCTTAACACATTCACAAGGGAGACATCTCCCGTCATGCAGGGTGCATTCGCACCTCCACAGATCTCCAGTATCAGCTCTTGATACTGGTAATGGCTCAAAAGGGCCACCACTTACGGGCTATTCATGCCCGTGCCACCTTTTGGGTGGCTTCATCTTCATCAATCAATCAAACATTAACTAGTCTACTTTCAAGTGTGGTCTAGAGCAGACACTTGCGAGATACTGTACCGACGCTCAGTGCGCTCAACTCACACCAAAGTATCACCTGTGTACTTATGTATATTCGACCAAATATATATATAGTATCTTAGTGTCTGTGTTTATTGTCACCATACTTTACGTAACAATAGAACCGTTACATTGGTGACCCAGTGAGTGAAAAAGAACACCTAGTCACAAACTAGATCTTCGTCATGGATTTATCTACCAGGTTTCCAGCATACAACGCAGATGAGCCAGAATTTTGGTTCATGCAGATGGAGGCTATTTTCGACCTTCACGAAATTTCGACTGAGAAAGCCCGATATGCCTGTACCCTGCCAACACTTACCTCGGAGGCTATGCACACTGCCTCCGCTGTCATCACCGCACCATCACCGGACACCAGGACGTACACTGCATTGAAGGCCGCTCTTCTACAGACAGCAATGAAACGCCGCATTCAACAAAGGGGATATGGAACATCATCTCTAACCTCCTAGAGTCTAAACAATAATCACATAACAAGCAGATAAAACTCTCCAATGATGGTTACACACTTACAACAGACAGATATTGCAACTGAATTCAATAGCTTCTTTTCATCAATTGGTACAAACCTTGCCAGAAAAATCCCAGAGACCCAGACACATGTTACTACAAATCTCACAGGCAGCTGTCCTAACTCTACTCCTTTTGCCAGTCAGCCCAAAAGACATTATATCCATAATTCAATCACTTAACACAAAAGATGGGAACATTTTTGAAATACAATCTATGATATATATAAAAGTGCTGCCCCTGCTCTTGCACTACCCATAGCTCTGCTATTCATCAAATTTCTAGAGCTTCATACTTTTCCTGATATCCTTAAAAAAGCAAGAGTGATGCCAGTTCATAAAGGAGACAAGACAGCTGACAAAAAATATTACAGACCAATAAAATATCTACCAATACTTTCAAAAAATATATGAAACAAATATTTATAAACAGATCTATTTGTACTTTGTAAAACTCAACATACTACCGATTAAATCCACAACGACCGTGATGAGGGTTTGAACCTACGTCCAGGATGATCCCAGATGCGCATTAATCGACTGCGCCACATGGTAATAGAAACTGCAACCGGGTTTGCTAATGCTCACACACGGATCCCACAGTCTCTCCGAGACACAAACTGGAGTTTTACACAATTCTCCCATGCACTTGGGATCTGTCAACAAGCTGTTCTACCTCTTAAGAGGTAGACTATATTGCTCTGGACTATATAGATTCCTATCTCAGTGACAGACATGTACATGTAGTCATCAATAGCATAACCGTCCTAACTCTACTCACTTGAACAAAAGATTGCCACAGGGCAGCATCTTGGGACCTCTCCTATTTCTTATATATGTACATCAATGATGTGCCAAATGTTTCTAGCATTCTTAAACCTATACTATTTGCAGACGATACTACCATTGTCTATTCTTACCCTACCCCCACACACTAAATAATATTGTCAACAGTGAATTAAAAAAGTCCACTCATGGATGTCAACCAATAAACTTACATTAAACATTGAAAATACCATCCACAAGTTATTTGGTAGAAAGTAAGTAATTATCAAAAGAAGGGACCAAACCTTATTTTGTAGTAAACTATCAAATCAGATTCAACTTCAGGCAGCACTTTTATGTATATCATAGATTGTATATTTCAAAAATGTTCCCAGCTTTTGTGTTAAGTGATTGAATTATGGATATAATGTCTTTTGGGCTGACTGGCAAAAGGACAGATAATGTTAACATTACCCATAAAAATGATGGGAAGTTCTTTGGCCTATACATAGTCATGGGACTGAACTTTAGCACCCTTATACAACACACAGCTAAAAAAGTCTAAAAAATGGTCGGTATACTTTCTATTATCAGAAATTATATTCCTCAAGCCCATCATCACTCGGTAAAAATCTGCTATCAGAACAGTAACGAACCCTAGTCTTCAGACAACACACAGCCCCTCTATTTAAGTCCCTTAACATGCTAAACATACACTCAGTCCACACATTCTCATGTGCTATCTACATGTATAAAACCTGGTTTATAAAAAACCCTGGTTTCCTGGAAACCAGGTGTAAAACCTGGTTTCCTAAACGCTAATCTCGATCTGAAACTTTTCCTTGATATATGTAATAGAACCCAAAGCCACACCAGAAACAAACCTCTCTTTGATATCCCCAGAGTCAGACTAAACTTGTGCAAACATTCCATGCAAATAAAATGGCCCAGTCTTTGGAACTCACTCCCTGATGAATTAAAAAATTGCCCAATCCATGCCCTGTTCAAAAGTAAAGGAAAAAAAAGGACCTAATTTCATCCTCACAGTTTCCTACCTTGTGCTTCAAACTTAAAATGTACATCTGAAAGGGTACACTGCTAAAATGTACCCTTTCATTTTTAAGGACCTGCCTGAAATGGTATGCAAGCTAGTGGCTTTGCATGAATGTAAAAATACCAATGTTATGTAATGACACCAACCCATTGTACCTTCTTGCAAATAAATTATTATTATTTTTATTATTACCCAGGACAAAGTGAATGCGGAACGCCAGGCAAAGCATCTTAACCGCTATACCACAGAAACTGTACATAACTGAACATTTTAGTTATATTTTATATATGGCAATGGAAATTTTGTTTGTTGTCAAAGTGAACACCAAGGAACTTCCCATCAACTCTGCTCATAATTTGGTATTGTTAAGTCTTAGACAATGAATCACAACAGATATGGTCGAGATATGATGACCAAACCACACACCAGAAGATGAGGAGACGACGACATTTCGGTCCGTCCTGGACCATTATCAAATCAATTGTGATAATGGTCCAGGACGGTCCGGGATGTTGTCGTCTCATCTTCTGGTGTGTGGTTTGGTCATCATAGTCTTAAGATTAACTTGATTGTTGAACTTCTTACCAAACAAAAATGTAAAACGCCTTGTCGATGTTAATGGAAAGTTTGTTAACAGTCAATTTAATGGACTTCATTTAGTTCAGTATGCACCATGTCATTTAGAATAAGTGGGTTAGCATGTGAGAAAACTTGAAGATGTTTCTTCATGTGATGAAGAGAAAATATGAAGGTATTTGGAAGATATATATGAGAAAAACGAGTGGACCAAGTATGCTACCCTTGCAGAATGCCAATGTTAATTGAGAAAGTGGGAGAAGTAGCAGCGTTCACTGAAATATACTGCTGACAGAGATAAGATTGCAAGTACTAAAGGGAGAGACCTCTAACTCCATAGTGTTGGAGTTTCAGAAGAAGGTTATTGTGGTTAACAGTGTCAAAACCCTTGCATAAGTCAGCAAACAAACCTATGGGGAGCTCATTTTTGTTAAGTACTGCATGTAATAATTTAAGCATATTTATAAGAGCAGTGTTGGTGCTTTTATGGGTCTGAAGCCACACTGTATTATCACACGAGGATAACCTCAATAAATTCCTCTCCCAATGTGATCTATCTGAACAAACTGACCCTATTAGTACCTCAACTTAATTATCCCATTGTTACCAATAATGTAAGTCATTAATAAGAGTTAGCTAAGTTCTATAACATATTGTTACTGTACGTGGACAGTGACCTTGTATGTTAGGATAATTGTCATGTTAATAATATTATTAATAATAATTTATTCACAAACAAGTACAATGGGTTGGTGAGATTACATAAGATTGGTATTTTTACATTCTTGTAAGGTCACTAACACGCACAGTGTTTCCTGCAAGTTCTATAACATATAGTTACTGTGAGTGAACAGTTACTTTGTATATTGAGATAATTGTCAAGTAAGTTCTGTAACACTTCTAGTTACTGAGAGTGGACAGTGACCTTTTATGTTAAAACAATCGTCCAGTTCTTTATAATATAATTAAAAGGTAATAGGTAAGAGCCAAGTATTACACCATATTCTATCTATAAATAATATGGGCCAATGATTGCTCCTAAGCAAATAATAACTTCACATCATTCACATCCATCAACACAACACGAACCTAAACTGCCAATCAAAACAATAAACTATATTTTTTGGTTTGCATAGATGACAAATTACAAGCTGTGGTTTGGCCACAGGGTGGCAAAAACTGCAGCTCTTTGACCTTTAATATGCGGCTAGTAAAAAATTCTTGAGAATGTGAATATTCTATAAGTTTCTACCCGAATCCAGGGCAAGAAATGCACGACTATATAAAAAGTTCCGATACTTGTGGAACAAAGTTTGCATTCACAGTTAAAGGAGGTAAACATTTGTGTCTTGTTTGCCAAGTGCCATTCAGTCATTACAAAGCCAGGAACTTGAAACGCCAGAATGAACCTAATCACAAAAACTTTTCATATGATTATCCACCTAAATCAGACTTAAGGAAAAATAAATTAAATGAGTGAAAATCATCAATAAATTGCCAGCAGACACTGTTGACATTATTCAGTAAGGAAGCTGTGGCTCTCAAATGGTTCTCCTGCAGCTCTCAAACATATGAGGTTTATCATTTGCAGCTCTTACAGTAAGCAAGTTTGGCCACCCCTGCCATAAAGGCTACTCCTATACCTGGTAAAACAGGCCTATAATAATCATACATACCAATTATGCAATGATTAAATTTAGGCTTATATCTACAAATTAAAAATCATTACACTAATTTATAGTTATAAATACTTATTAATCAAAGATATTGAGAATAATGGAAATATAGACAACTGATGTAAATACTAGCAGTAATTAAGCCAAGGCTAACTATATTCAATGACATACTCCAAAAAATATTATAAATTATAGTCATGGTAATATACTATAAATGAAAAATGCCACTTTATAAAATGGGTTAATACAAGTAAGTAATTATCAAAAGAAGGCACCAAACCGGGATGGCTATGTAGCACCATCAAATACGCAAAATAATCAGAGGGCGCTAAATATCACCAAGGATGCCAATACGAGAACAAAAACGCATAAGGCGAACGATATCAAAAGTATCCGAGTCACCAAGAATTCTATCGAGAGACAGGTGACCGCGAGGGGCGGTCGGAAAGCAAGACACACGCTCGTCCTGGAATTCAGGACATTCAAGAAGGACATGCACGACCGTAAGAGGGACAATGCAACTAGGACAATAAGGAGCAGGGCGGCGCTCCATCAAGTGACCATGGGTTAAGCGAGTATGGCCAATACGCAACCTCGCCAGAGCTGTTTCCCACCGCCGGTTACGGTGGAAGGAGGACGGCCACGAGGAAACACAACATTTAAGAGTACGTAGCTTGTTACCAGTAACAGACAACCAAGAAGCCTGCCAACGGGTAAGGACTGAGGAATGGATAACCGGGTAAAAGTTGGAATACGGAATGCCTTTACGAGAGATGGGACAAGAGCGGACAGCTTCCTTAGCGGCAGCATCCGCACGCTCATTTAAAGACACGCCAATATGGCTGGGAACCCAACAAAACTCAACCGACTTAAATTTACTGTGAACGAGAAACAGCCAATGCTGGATCTCGACAACTACTGGATGAACTGGATTAAAGCACCCGAGAGCCATAAGGGCACTACGAGAGTCAACAACAACCACAAAGGAAGACTGACAACGAGAAAGCAGGAGACGAAGAGCATAGAGAATAGCATAAAGTTCCGCTGTAAAGATGCTAGTCTCCGGAGGCAAGCGACACATATAAGTGCGATCAGGAAAAACAACAGAGTAGCCAACACCGTCCGCTGACTTAAACCCATCGGTGAAGACAGAAACGGAGCGGGAGTGAGAAGAAAAGTGCTCGAGGAAAAGGCGTTTTAGAACCGTAGGAGGGGTAAAAGCTTTAGTGATACGAGTCAAGGATGTACAAAACCGCGGAAGAGGGACCCTCCACGGGGGCAAAGAAGGAACAACACGAGGAGAAACATCAGAAATACGAACGGAAAGAGAATCCTGTAGGCGAGATAACCGGACAGAAAGAGGGAGGTGGTGAAGAGGAACAGGAACCGCAGGAGGGGTAAAAGTTAAAGCACGACAGAGGCGAGAGGAAGGATGTTGCAAGGACCGCGCAAGATAGCGAAGACAGTAGCGATCATGGCGGTCCTGGAGAGACAGGAAGCCAGTGTCAACATACAAGCTAAGGACGGGAGTTGAACGAAAGGCACCAGAACTGAGGCGCAACCCAGTATGGTGCAAAGCATCAAGACGGCGAAGAGTAGAAGGAGAAGCAGACGAGTAAGCAGGGCAACCATAATCGAGCTTAGACAGGACGAGAGAGGAATGTAAAGCAAGGAGAGTGCGCCTATCTGCCCCCCAAGAAGTATGGGACAAGACCCGAAGGAGGGTAAGGGCCTTAGAGCACTCAACACGGAGGTAAGAGATATGGGGAGACCAAGACAAACGAGTGTCAAGGAATAACCCCAAAAGCTTCGCGGAATCTTTGTATTCAAGGGGATGACCATAAAGTGACAAAGAGGGACGAAGAACAACCCGTTTCCGCGTAAAAGTCATGGCACAAGTCTTAGAAGTAGAGAACTTGAAGCCATGACCTGTGGCCCAAGACAACACGGCATCAATTGCAAGTTGAAGCCGGCGTTGAAGGAGAGGCGAATCATCACCCTGACAACAAAGGGTAAGATCATCGACATAGAGAGCGGAGAAGACACCAGAAGGAAGAGAGGAAAGAAGACCATTGAGGGCAACCAGAAAAAGAGTAGTGCTCAGAACACTACCCTGGGGCACACCTTCGTATTGCTGAAAAGAGGGAGACAGAGCGGTACCAAGGCGCACCCGAAAGGAACGACGAGAGAGGAAGCTGCGGAGAAAGAGAGGGAGATGACCACGAAGGCCAAAAGAATGAAGTTGAGATAGGATATGATAACGCCAAGTGGTGTCGTAAGCCTTTTCTAGGTCAAAAAGGACGGCAACAACGGAGGTCTTCGCAGCAAAAGCAGTACGAATATAGACCTCCAATTTCACCAGGACATCTGTCGTGCTGCGGCACTTGCGGAAACCAAATTGAGAAGGGGAGAGGAGGTGATGGTGTTCCAGGAACCACATCAGACGAACGTTAACCATACGTTCAAAGAGTTTGCAGACACAACTTGTGAGAGCAATAGGGCGAAAGTCCTTAGGGGAAGTACCCAGAGACCCCGGTTTGCGAACAGGGAGGACAACGGCATCGAGCCAGTCCTCAGGGACTGACGACGACTCCCAGATCCGATTATACAGACTCGGTAAATACTGAGACGTGCTCGGAGGGAGATGGCGAAGCATCTCATAATGAATACCATCGGAGCCCGCCGCCGTAGAACCGCAGAGGGCCAGGGCAGAACGAAGTTCAGAGAGAGAGAAGGGATCATTATAGGGAAGCTGAAGATGAGTGCAGAAATCTAAAGGACGAGACTCAAGGACAGGTTTACGAAGAAGGAAAGATTGGGGAAGATGAAGACCAGAGCTAACAGAAGAAAAGTGGGAATCCAGTTCGGAAGCGACCTGCAACGGGTCCGCCACAAGAGTATCATGGAGGTGAAGGACCGGTGAAACATCGGGAACGAACTTACCCGCTATCTTGCGGATACGCTTCCAGATCTGGGCCAGAGGGGTTTCGGACGTAATTGTCGAGACATAAGATGCCCAACATTCACGTTTAGCCGTACGGATGGCCCTACGGGCCACCGCACTCGCTTTCCGAAAGAAAAGAAAAGAATCGGTCGTCTGCCTACGGCGGTGCTTCTTCCAGGCTGCACGCTTACAGCGGACAGCCCGAGCACAGTCCGCATTCCACCAGGGAACGCACTTCCGTGGACCCCGAGAGGAAGAGCGAGGAATAGAGCGGAGGGCAGCGTCGAAGACAGTGTCATGAAAAAGGAGGAGAGCGCGAGAGAGGGGCAGAAGGGAGAGGTCAGAGAGAGTAGCACTGAGGGAAAATAGGGTCCAGTCCGCCTTAGCAAACTGCCACCTAGGGAAAGAGAGGGAAGGGCGAAAAGAGAAAAAGGAAACAAGGATGGGGAAATGATCACTTCCATGGAGGTCATCAAGAACCTGCCACGTGAAATCTAAGTAAAGAGAAGAAGAGCAGAGAGAAAGATCAAGACAAGAAAGGGTGCAAGTCCGAGAGTCCAAATGAGTGGGCTCACCAGAATTCAGAAGAGACAGGGAAGAGAGGAGAAACGGCTCAAGGAGGCGACCCCGGGTATTCGTCAGAACGTCACCCCAAAGAGAATGACGACAATTGAAGTCACCCAGCAGAAGCACAGGCTCCGGCAAGGAGTCTAGGAGGTGTTTCAAATCAGGAAGAGAGAGCGGGACACTCGGGGGGAGATAAATGGAACAAACTGTGTACCATTTCCCCACAAAGATACGAGCAGCAGAACAATGGAGAGGCGAAGGAAAAAGTAAAGGAACAAAGGGAACATCAGCCCGAATCAAGAGAGCAGAAGAATTAGAAGCCCCAGCAATGGCTGGGGGGGGGGGGAGAGAAAGGAATAGCCACGAAAACGACCAGGACGAGCACCAAGCATTGGCTCCTGGAGACAGACACAAAGGGGCGAAAACCGCGAAACCAGAAGTTGGAGTTCGAGGAAATTGGCGTAATAACCTCGAACGTTCCATTGAAGAATGGACAACGACGAGAAGAGAAAGGACAAAAACAGAGAACAAGGAAGAAACAAAGGCGAAAGACCAACAGAGCACGTTAAAGAATATCAGGGTCGGGATCAGGGTCAGCAAAGTCAGGGTTAGGGGGCATGGGTAAACTGAGCAAAGACGGAGGGAAGGAAACGGGAGAACAGATCAGAGGTGGGCGGGCAGGGTCCGGAGGAGGAGGAGGAGACAACGGAGAGGAGCAGTCAAGGACAGCAGCAGGAAGAGGGGGAGTAGAAAGAGAGGAGCGCACCCCAGCAAGAGCAGCAACCGAAAGGGAAGCAGGGGCCAAAGAAACCTCCATAGCAGGAACAGGGGGCGCAAGCACTGAAACGGGAGGGGAAGGAGCAACAGAGCCAGAAGGAGGAGCTGAGAAAGAAAGCGAAGCCTTCTTACCCGCCGGGGAAGAGGAAGGAGAGGAGCCAGGCTTACGCTTCTGACTTAAAGAGACCGGTGTCCCAGCAACTACATACCGGGCAACGGATTCCAGTGTCTCAACAGAAGCCGAACGAGAGCACACACGACGGCCGTTAGGAGAGCGATGGACATCCGCCCGCACCGACAGGCGGCGGGGAGAGCGGATAGATAGAGAAGAGGATGGGAAGGAGGATCGGAGGGGGACGAGGAAGAAGACACAGAAGACACGACAGACCGGGTAGAAGGAAGGGGAACCCCAGACAGAGGACCAGGAGGAGGATCCTTCGGGAGAGAACCCAAAGGGACAGAGGAGGGGGCAGTGGGCGCATCAGGGTCCAAGGCCCGGAAACGGTTGTGAGTCTGAGGAAGGCGAGAAGGACGAGGAGAGGAAGAGCGCAACACGCGAGCATAAGAGATATTAGCATAAGGCGGGAGCCGGCGAACCTGGCGCCTCGCCTCAGGAAAAGAGAAACGCTCCCGGTGCTTCAAGTTGAGGACGGCTGCCTCAAGCTTGTAATGGACACACGCACGGGAGAAGGTAGGATGGGCCTCACCGCAGTTGAGGCAACGAGCCTGGGGAGAAGCGCACTCCGACTTAGAGTGACCTTCGCCACCACACAAAGGACAGAGAGAGACAGTCCCGGAGCAGCGGAGGGCACCATGCCCAAACCTCCAGCACTTGTTGCAGAGCCGAGGAGAAGGAATGTACTCCTGGACAGAGCACCTGGCACCAGCAAGAATGACAGAGGGTGGAAGGGTCCTACCATCAAAGGTAATCTTTACAACCCGGAGGGGTTGACGGCGACTACCACGAGGGGGACGAGTAAACGTGTCCACCTGGAGAATAGAGTGGCCCTGGGCAGCGAGGATATGTCGAATATCGTCGTGGCAGTCGCGCAGGTCCCGAACACCGGTCGCAACATGGGGCGGGAGCAAAATAGTGCCAACACTGGCATTCAACTGAACGTTCTTCGAGACCCGAACGGGGGTCTCGCCAAGGCAGGATAAGGCAGCCAAGCGGGAAGCAGCATCCTGAGAAGGAGCAGCAACGACACGTGTACCGAGACGAGTGGGGTTGAAAGTAATGGAGGCATCCACGGAATCAACGAGATGTCGATGGAGGGAGAAATCGTCAGGAGGCGCAGAATCAAGAGGGAGGAGATCAAAATATTTGGCCCACGAAGCGGGACCAAACAAGGCTTGATAGGTAGCAGAACTGGAAGGAATCGAGCGAGGGCGGCCGTGACGAGGACGGCGGTGAGAACCCCCAGAGAGAGAGGGGTTAAAAGGCGCAGTAGTTACAACTAGAGAAGGAGCCGCGCCAGGGGACGAGGTAGTCACCACTGGGGGCTTGGGGCTCGACCCAACCACAGAGGAGGGAGGGGAGCCAGAGGAAGGAGTCAGAGAGGCCAAAGGAGGAGCAAGGTCGGGGCCCAATGCAGCGGAGGCTACAGAGCCCGGTCTTCCAATACGGACCGACTCGGGGGCTTGGTCGCCCACCCCACGAGCCTGAGAAGGTAAACCAGAAGAAGCCGAAGCAGGGGTAATCATCTTGACGAAAGAAAGAATTCACTCACGAATGTGCCCCCACAACCACCATGGAGCCACAATTAGAGGCAGGACACCCAACAAGAAGCTATCGCCGATCTTGTCGGGGCCTCCTAGGGGTGCGTCGCGAGTATACACCCCACAAACGCCACCTTAAGAAACCGACAGTCCGTCGAGATCGGGTTCAGTGACGAAGTGGGGATTGACAATAAAAGGTTCCCCTCGCTCTCGACGTCGGGTACTGCAGTTCTACGGGTGCATGAGTATGCCTCCTCAAGCACCCGGGCGTCAAAATAGAAGAAATCCAAGGGAAGAACCAGAACGAGCAAAAGGTCGGTAGGAAACGGCAAGCAGATAGGAGAAGAGGGGGGAGAAAAACGAAACAGAAGGAAAAGGAAAAGATGCCCAGCAGAATTGGAGAGGACGGCAGCAGGAGCACAAGGCTAGAAAAGGACAGAGGACTGTCCCAAGGAGCATCACACTCTGGCAGCCGCCCACTAAGCCCCCACACGGCGACAACGAGCTGAGCGGGGAAGAGGTGGGTTAATACAAGTGGCAGAGTCAGGCTAATAGTATTATTGTCAGATAACATAATTGCCAGTATTCTAATATAATTGTGTCAGGATAATATTATTGTCATTCAGGATAATATATTTACCAGCACGCTAATGTAACTGCCAGTGTCAGGCTAATATAATTGCCAGTCAAACTCATTTAATTGAGTCAGGATAATATAATTGCCAGTCAAGTTAATGCAATTATCAGTCAGCATATATGTAATATAATTGCAAATCAGTATAATATTATTGAAGGTTAAGATAATATAATTCTCAGTCAGGCTATTATAATTGTCGGATTCAGGCTAATATAATTGCCGGAGTCATGCTCACATAATTCACAGTCAGGATAGTATAATTGATGGACAAGTTAATGTAATTATTAGTCTGGATACATATAATATACCTAGTAATTGCAAGTCTGTTAATACAATTGCCAGGCAAGATAATATAATTGCCAAAGTCAGGATAATATAATTGCCAGTCAGGATAATATAACTGCTAAACATAAATATCTCAGCCTGGCAAATATTATTTAACAGCTGAGTAATATATATTACTATACATCGTTGGGCTCGAGTAATATATATTTCCAGCTCAGAAAATTATAAATGCCAGTTAGGCTAATATGAGTACTCAACTAAGATTAGTCTTTTATCAGAATCTATCTTAATGCACACAATAATGCAAGGGTTAGATCACTATAACTGCTGTAGATAGGCCAGACTACTAAAAAATCTGATACAAATATAAATGAAGAGGTTTAGCTGAAATAAATTCCAGTCTAATATATATTTGTTAATAATTTATATATCTCAGTCATTAAGCAAAATAACAAAAATTACTTTAATACCAGTATTTCATAAAAATAGTACAATAGTATATATATAAAACCACAGTTAAAAGTTAACAATCAACTAGAGTGCTTTTGGCTTGCTTTCAAGCCTTCAAATGTGGTGGCAGTGATGGCACTGCCAATGCCAGCACTGTGGCTGTGGAACATTGCCACGTTTCTTCTGTGGCAAAGAAGAAAATGGAATGGAAGCTATGAGGTACACAGATATCAACGAAGAAAATTGGTACCAGTTGTACAAACACGATCATGACAACAGAAAGGAAAATAGGGCAGGGGTTGGAGAGTGAGAAACAAGTTAACGTAAAGTAGCAACACCATGTTTTTGAATACAGTATTTGGAATTGGGTAAGCTAAAACAGTATAAAAATATATAATAAAATAATGGTTGCAGCTATGGAGAGTGCAAGATATTTTCCTGATAAAGTTTACAATTTCTAACAATTTTAAAATTGGAAAAATGGTATTATAAGTTAATGAACTAATATGTGCTTTAATATACATTATACTTAAAACATTTTCGATTTATCTCTCACACTCAAAATGTTTAACCTATCACCAAAATGCACCGTCTTGTGAGTTTTCATACTACAAAGATGACCGAATCTCTTTTAAAACTCTCGACACTCATGAAGGTTTATCATTCAAATGCACTAACATGTGTGCTTTTATACCTTTACGTGACTTAAATAATCTGCCACATTTATCACACTCAAAAGGCCTTTCTTCTGTATGTACCAACATGTGACGTATTATAGATCCACGATCTCTAAACCTTCTGCCACACTCATCACACTCAAAAGGTCTTTCATCATTGTGCATCATCATGTGAGTCTTCATACTTCCAACCTGACTGAACCTCTTCCCACACTCTGGACACTTATGAGGTTTTTCACCCGAATGCACTAACATGTGAGTCTTCATACTTCCAACCCGACTGAACCTCTTCCCACACTCTGGACACTTATGAGGTTTTTCACCCGAATGCACTAACAGGTGAGTCTTCATATTTGTAAACTGATTGAACTTCATCCCACACTCTGGACACTTATGAGGTTTTTCACCCGAATGCACTAACATGTGAGTCTTCATATTTCCAACCCGACTGAACCTCTTCCCACACTCTGGACACTTACGAAGTTTTTCACCAGAATGCACTAACATGTGAGTCTTCATTCTTCCAAGCTGAATGAATCTCTTCCCACACTCTGGACACTTATGAAGTTTTTCACCAGAATGCACTAACATGTGAGTCTTCATATTTCCAACCCGACTGAACCTCTTCCCACACTCTGGACACTTATGAATTTTTTCACCAGAATGCACTAACATGTGAGTCTTCATACTTCCAAGCTGAATGAATCTCTTCCCACACTCTGGACACTTATGAGGTTTTTCACCCGAATGCACTAACATGTGAGTCTTCATATTGCTAAACTGATTGAACTTCATCCCACACTCTGGACACTTATGAGGTTTTTCACCCGAATGCACTAACATGTGAGTCTTCATATTTCCAACCTGACTGAACCTCTTCCCACACTCTGGACACTTATGAAGTTTTTCACCAAAATGTACTAACATGTGAGTCTTCATACTTCCAAGCTGACTGAATCTCTTCCCACACTCTGGACACTTATGAGGTTTTTCACCCGAATGCACTAACATGTGAGTCTTCATATTTCCAACCCGACCGAACCTCTTCCCACACTCTGGACACTTATGAGGTTTCTCACCCGAATGCACTAACATGTGAATCTTCATACTTCCAAGATGACTGAACCTCTTCCCACACTCTGGACACTTATGAGGTTTTTCACCCGAATGCACTAACATGTGAGTCTTCATACTTCTAAGCTGACTGAACCTCTTCCCACACTCTGGACACTGGTGAGTCTTCATCTTCTTTATGATAGGTGCAGTTTGTGGGAAGGTTTTCTCCTCGGATGACTGCATGAGTGGTGATGCTGCGTGACGCCTCACGGTGGGGCGTCAATGTTGAGGCTTAGGCAAGGCTTGAGTGTTGTTTCTTAGGCTGTTGTAGAGTTAGACTTGATGTGAGCACTTGAAGGTCAATGGTGGGCTTCTTCTTTATGATAGGTGCAGTTTGTGGGAAGGTTGTTGTGTTGATTTAGGGGCGACGACGATCGTACGTGGGAAGGTTTTATGCTCATGTCTGGACACTCACCGTCCCGTGTTGTGATAATGGCGGCGACGCTCACCTAGGCGTTCCAGTGTTCTTTCTGGTGCCATATTTTATTTTTCTACTTCTTACTATTGTTTGTAACTGGTTTTCTACATTTAACTCTTATGTTTTCCTCTTTTTTTTTAATTAAAGAATATGCTTGCAATTCATTTATTAAAATACAATGGTACTCGTTTATATACTTTCTGAAGGAAACATTGCTCCCATGGTGAATGCACTACTTTGCATTCTTTTTATTTATTTATTTATTTATTTATTTATTTATTTATTTATATATATACAAGAAGGTACATTGGGTTTGTGAGAATACATTGGATAGTACAGTATTTACATTCTTGTAAAGCCACAAAGGGAATACTTAAATCTATTAATAAAAAACATGACCTTGAGAAGAAGTCACTGCACATTCTCTCATGTGTATTATACATATATAAAACGCTAAACTATAATGCCAATCCTGATCTCAAAAGCTTCATAGAAGGTTGTAACAGAACCCATGAGCACCACACCAGAAATAAATACAGTTTTGATATTCCTAGAGTACGACTTAATTAAACTAGAAATGCTCTACAAATCAAGGGGCCCAGAATGTGGAATGACCTTCCCAACCATGTTAAAGACTGTACCTCTCTCAACCAGTTTAAGTTAAAAGCGAAGCTATACCTAATAAATTCCCTGTAACCTACTTTACCCTTCTATTGTCAACCAATGTCTGTTTTTTCTTTAAAGAGCGCTGTTTGTCTACATAATTGTATTTGTGCTGCTTTTTCATCTATGTTTTCATTTCTTGTTTTCATTCTACTCATTATGCTCAATTAGTATTAAGCTTGTCATTTAAGTTTTTCATGCCCGAAACGCTTTGCGTAATAGTGGCTTTAGGCATTGTATGTACTAGCTCTACCTATAAGTCAACCAATCCTTGTAAAAATTTATTGTATGTATGTACCTTACCTAAATAAAATTGTATTGTATTGTATTGGATTGTATTGTATAAGTATAACTCCCTACAACAGCAACACACTGCAACCCAAGACGAATCAGACCAACTTAAGCTCCTTGATTCTGTCATCATCTCATCACAGGATTTTCCCCATGAAACTGACAGAGAAGACTGTACTGCCATCGTGATCCAGGAATTGCGTACTAAGTTGAATTATTCAATTGAAGCAAGAGACATTAAGTCAGCTTATAGAGTGGGTGCCAAATCATCTGGTACAAACAACAGAAAGATAAGGGTGAAGTTAGATAGCTGCTCCCGCAAGTCAGACCTTATCACTACTGCAGTCGCTATGAAATCCAAGGTTTATGTGAACGAATGTCTTACCAGATTCAGACAAAATCTCTTATTTAAACTACGTGGAATTTGCAATAGATCCACTGCTATTAAACATTGTTTTGTGCGCGATGGTAAAATAATAGCTAGGAAGACTGACTCTGGAAAAACTTATGTCATAACCACTGAAGTACACCTCACTTCTTTCCTGGATGACTGTGGGATAACAGCTGAATAACCAGAACATAATTTGTAGTCTCACATACAACCAAAGTGTACTTAAGCTCTGCCTTTCCTTTCCAAAGGTGTTTATTTTTATTTTTATTTTTTTATTTTTTTTTTGTTTGTCATCTTTGCCTGTTTTATACTCTTAATTATTTGTTCTTAGTTAATCCCCTTGTCACTAAACCTAGGGCTTTTTATTACCCTGTTAATTAACCATTACTAAGCTAATTATCTTCAAGATCATTTTTTTATGATTATCATTTTTCTTATTATTTTTTATTTTACATTAATATTGTCAGTCTCTACTGATTTTTTGTTTTTTTATTTTATGTAACTTCTGTGTCCTCCCTGGCTAACTATTGGATCTTTATTTTACTTCTAAATTGTTACTATTTTATTGTATTTGCTTTTATTCTTGTGTTTTGCTTTATCGTGTATCTTATATCGTGATCCCTCTGCATCTCTATGCTCACTGATATTGATCCTGATCAAAATCTTCTGTCTCATATCTACACCAACCAGCACATTGATCATCATTATTGCAAGTATTTCACAGCACACCAGGCTAAAAACAAACTTCAAAATAGCACCTGTCTATCAGTTTATAACCAAAATGTTAGATCACTTGGTAAACATTTTGACGATTTAAATGCACTACTCACAGCACTAGGTACTAACCTATCGTTCATTATTTTAACAGAAACTTGGCTAAATAAAGACTATACCCAACTCTATAACTTAGCTGGTTATAAAGCCATTCATAACTGTAGGCCTAATAAAAAAGGTGGTGGCACAGCTATATATTACCGAGATACATTTATCTGCAACAGTGTTATTAGTGACAGAGATGACTACTGTGAATATACTTTTGCTCAGTTTTCAATTAAATCCCTTAAATCTTCTTTGACTATTGGAGCCATCTATAGATTTCCCAATACTAACATAGCTTCTTTCTCAGACAACCTAAGGAATCTTATTATAAACAACAATCTCAACAAAAACCACTTCATTCTGGGAGGAGATTTTAATATTGACCTGGGTCAACAAAATTGCTCTCAAGTTGACTATTTCCTTAACAGCATGAACTCCTGTATGCTAATCCCCACAATCACCAAACCTACCCGAGTCACTCAAACATCAGCCACTACCTTGGACCACATATGGACAAACATAACAGCTCCCCTTGTATCTGGTATAATCTACGACAGAACAACTGACCACTATCCTACCTTTCTCATAGCGAACATGGACATAACACCACCAAAAAGCAAGAAACTTTCATTTAGGCTACACAGTGAATCAGCTTTAGACAATCTTACAGAGGCACTTTACAATATTAACTGGGATTCTGAATTCAATAATACCCATGATATAAATTCATTAGCTAACCTCTTCATCTCCAAAACTCTAAGCCTCTACAACATTCATTGTCCCCTTCTTACCAAGCAAGTAACTGACAAAAGATTAAACAATCCATGGCTCACAAGTGGCATTCTCAACTCAATCAACAAGAAACATGAATATGAAAAGAAAGTTAGGATTGGCCTAGTTTCAAAGGAAGTAGCTAAAAGGTACTCATCAATGCTTACCAGTATCACTGATGTGTCTGTATTCAACTCAAACCTTAGAAATCTAATACTTGATAACAGACTGAACAAAAACCACCTAATTATCGCAGGGGACTTTAATATTGACCTCTGCGAGCCAGAACACCCTACTGCTGTTAGCTTCCTCAACTGTATGAATTCCTGCCTCCTCATACCCTTAATCACTAGACCTACTAGAATCACTGATAGCACTGCCACGACTCTAGATCACATCTGGACCAACATAACCTCTCCGCTTACTTCAGGTATAATCACCGATAGCACTACAGACCACTACCCCACATTTCTCTTAACTAACATTAGCAAACCACCTCTAGAAACAAGGGAGTTAAGCTTTAGGCTGCACAATGAAACTGCTATAAACAATTTTATAACTGCTGCTGATAATGTCAACTGGGAGTCCGAATTAGGTAACATAGGGGACATCAACCTAGCAGTGCAATCTTTTCTACAAACAACTCTTAGCCTTTATAACACCCACTGTCCTAGGCTTACAAAACAAGTCACAAGCAAAAGGCTTAACAATCCTTGGCTTACAAAGGGAATACTGAAATCCATTAACAAAAAACACGACCTTGAGAAGAAGTATAGGTTAGGAATTGTCTCCAAAGAATTCTCAAAGAATTACTCATTATTGCTAACTAAGATAATTAGACGAGCCAAAACTAATTACTACGAAGATAAATTTACTCAAATAAAGAGCAACATTAAACAAACTTGGAGCACAATTTCACAAATATTGGGATCAAAGAAATCTTTAAATAACAAACCGACTCTCCTGTCTAATAACGATGGTCAGCTTTCAGCCTCTGATTCTGCTATTGAGTTCAATAGGTTCTTCTCTTCCATTGGTTCATCCCTTGCAAATGATATTCCATCTTCCAGTACTGACATTAAGGACTATCTTACAGGTAACTATCCACAGTCTCTGTACCTAAAGCCTATTAACTCCACTGACGTCAATGAGATAATCCTTTCCCTTAAAACCAAGTCTGGTGCCCTTGAGGAGATACCAACTTTAATTTACAAAAAAGCCTCCAGATCTTTAGCCCCTGCTATTGCTTTGCTCTTCAACAAGTCACTTGAACTCCAAACCTTTCCAGATATTCTAAAAAAAGCGAGAGTAACGCCTGTCCACAAATGTGGTGACCCCACAGATGTTAACAACTACAGACCTATATCAATCCTGCCAAACTTGTCAAAAATTTTTGAAAAACTTATATACAAGCAGCTTTACTCATATCTAGCCAAACTCAATATACTTAGCCCTTGCCAATATGGCTTCAGACCCAAAAAAAGCACTAACGATGCACTTATTAGTATGCTTAACTCGATTCATACAGCTCTTGATAAAAAGGAGCTCCCTGTTGGGTTATTTGTGGACCTGCGTAAAGCTTTTGATACTGTCAACCACCAAAACCTTCTTCTTAAATTACATCATTATGGAGTCAGAGGACACTCCCTACAATACCTCGAGTCCTACCTTACTGACAGGCTCCAATATGTTTCTGTGAATAATACAATTTCTCCCACCCTACCCATCAACATTGGTGTTCCTCAGGGCAGCATACTTGGCCCTCTCCTCTTTCTCATCTACATTAATGACCTTCCAAATGCCTCCCAACACCTCAAACCAATTCTATTTGCTGACGACACAACCTTCATTTACTCCAGTCCTGACCCTCTTGCTCTAAATGCCACAGTAAATACTGAGCTAAATAAAGTCCATCTTTGGCTAACTGCCAACAAACTCACCCTTAACATTGACAAAACCTTCTATATTCTGTTTGGCAATAAATCCTCTAGTCTTATAAATCTCAAAATAAACAATACCCAAATTTGTAACAAATTAGATGGCAAATTCCTTGGCATTCTCATTGACCACAAGCTGAATTTCCAGGGACACATTCTAAATATATCAAAAAAAGTTTCAAAAACTGTGGGCATTCTTTCTAAGATCAGATATTATGTACCACGCCCTGCTCTGGTGACTCTGATTCAGATTCAGATTCAGATTCAGATGTTTATTCAGGTAAGGTATATACATACAAGTGATGTTACATTAATGGATTGATATATAGATAGATCTAGTACATACAATGCCTAAAGCCACTATTACGCAATGCGTTTCGGGCAAGAAAACATTAATATCTAGAACTTAATACTAATTGAGCATAAAGAATAAAAGATGTTGAGAACAAATACAAATAAAGATAAAAAAAAGGGGGAAACATGACTGAAAAAGCAGCACAAATACAATAGGTTGACAAACAGTGTTGATTAAAAAAAAAAAAAAAAAAAAAAAAAAAAAAAAAAAAAAAAAAAAAAAAAAAAAAAAAAAAAAAAAAAAAAAAAAAAAAAACAGACATGGGTTGACAATAGAGGAGTGAGGTAGATTACAGGGAATTTATTAGGTAGTGTTTAGTTTTTATCTTAAACTGGTTGAGAAAGGTACAGTCTTTAACATGGTTGGGAAGGTCATTCCACATTCTGGGCCCCTTGATTTGCAGAGCATTTCTAGTTTGATTAAGACGTACTCTAGGAATATCAAAACTGTATTTATTTCTGGTGTGGTGCTCATGGGTTCTGTTACAACCTACTATGAAGCTTTTAAGATCAGGATTGGCATTATAGTTTAGCGTTTTATATATGTATAATACACATGAGAGAATGTGCAGAGACTTAATATCTAACATATTAAGAGATTTGAGTAGGGGTACCGAGTGATGTCTGGGGCCAGAGTTGGATATTGTTCTAATAGCGGCTTTGTGTTGGGTAATTAGAGGACGTAAGTGATTTTGGGTAGTAGAACCCCAAGCACAAATACCATAGTTGAGATAAGGATAGATAAGGGAGTAATAGAGAGTCACCAGGGCAGGGCGTGGTACATAATATCTGATCTTAGAAAGAATGCCCACAGTTTTTGAAACTTTTTTAGATATATTTAGAATGTGTCCCTGGAAATTCAGCTTGTGGTCAATGAGAATGCCAAGGAATTTGCCATCTAATTTGTTACAAATTTGGGTATTGTTTATTTTGAGATTTATAAGACTAGAGGATTTATTGCCAAACAGAATATAGAAGGTTTTGTCAATGTTAAGGGTGAGTTTGTTGGCAGTTAGCCAAAGATGGACTTTATTTAGCTCAGTATTTACTGTGGCATTTAGAGCAAGAGGGTCAGGACTGGAGTAAATGAAGGTTGTGTCGTCAGCAAATAGAATTGGTTTGAGGTGTTGGGAGGCATTTGGAAGGTCATTAATGTAGATGAGAAAGAGGAGAGGGCCAAGTATGCTGCCCTGAGGAACACCAATGTTGATGGGTAGGGTGGGAGAAATTGTATTATTCACAGAAACATATTGGAGCCTGTCAGTAAGGTAGGACTCGAGGTATTGTAGGGAGTGTCCTCTGACTCCATAATGATGTAATTTAAGAAGAAGGTTATGGTGGTTGACAGTATCAAAAGCTTTACGCAGGTCCACAAATAACCCAACAGGGAACTCCTTTTTATCAAGAGCTGTATGAATCGAGTTAAGCATACTAATAAGTGCATCGTTAGTGCTTTTTTTGGGTCTGAAGCCATATTGGCAAGGGCTAAGTATATTGAGTTTGGCTAGATATGAGTAAAGCTGCTTGTATATAAGTTTTTCAAAATTTTTTGACAAGTTTGGCAGGATTGATATAGGTCTGTAGTTGTTAACATCTGTGGGGTCACCACATTTGTGGACAGGCGTTACTCTCGCTTTTTTTAGAATATCTGGAAAGGTTTGGAGTTCAAGTGACTTGTTGAAGAGCAAAGCAATAGCAGGGGCTAAAGATCTGGAGGCTTTTTTGTAAATTAAAGTTGGTATCTCCTCAAGGGCACCAGACTTGGTTTTAAGGGAAAGGATTATCTCATTGACGTCAGTGGAGTTAATAGGCTTTAGGTACAGAGACTGTGGATAGTTACCTGTAAGATAGTCCTTAATGTCAGTACTGGAAGATGGAATATCATTTGCAAGGGATGAACCAATGGAAGAGAAGAACCTATTAAACTCAATAGCAGAATCAGAGGCTGAAAGCTGACCATCGTTATTAGACAGGAGAGTCGGTTTGTTATTTAAAGATTTCTTTGATCCCAATATTTGTGAAATTGTGCTCCAAGTTTGTTTAATGTTGCTCTTTATTTGAGTAAATTTATCTTCGTTGTAATTAGTTTTGGCTCGTCTAATTATCTTAGATAGCAATAATGAGTAATTCTTTGAGAATTCTTTGGAGACAATTCCTAACCTATACTTCTTCTCAAGGTCGTGTTTTTTGTTAATGGATTTCAGTATTCCCTTTGTAAGCCAAGGATTATTAAGCCTTTTGCTTGTGACTTGTTTTGTAAGCCTAGGACAGTGGGTGTTATAAAGGCTAAGAGTTGTTTGTAGAAAAGATTGCACTGCTAGGTTGATGTCCCCTATGTTACCTAACTCGGACTCCCAGTTGACATTATCAGCAGCAGTTATAAAATTGTTTATAGCAGTTTCATTGTGCAGCCTAAAGCTTAACTCCCTTGTTTCTAGAGGTGGTTTGCTAATGTTAGTTAAGAGAAATGTGGGGTAGTGGTCTGTAGTGCTATCGGTGATTATACCTGAAGTAAGCGGAGAGGTTATGTTGGTCCAGATGTGATCTAGAGTCGTGGCAGTGCTATCAGTGATTCTAGTAGGTCTAGTGATTAAGGGTATGAGGAGGCAGGAATTCATACAGTTGAGGAAGCTAACAGCAGTAGGGTGTTCTGGCTCGCAGAGGTCAATATTAAAGTCCCCTGCGATAATTAGGTGGTTTTTGTTCAGTCTGTTATCAAGTATTAGATTTCTAAGGTTTGAGTTGAATCCAGACACATCAGTGTTGGGAATTCTATAGACTGCACCCACAGACAGGACAGACTCGGCACCCTTGACTCTGAAGCTGGCGAAGATATACTCCCCATAGCAGTCTCTAGTTCTAATTTCTTTTAAGCATGTTAGTTCTTGGTGGTAGTAAAGAGCAGTGCCACCACCTCTCTGAAGTTGACGACAGTTGTGAATTGCTGAGTAGTTAGGCATGTTAAAGAGTTGAGTAGTATCCTCTTTCAACCATGTTTCAGTAAGTATAATAAAAGAGAATTTGTTGCCAATAGTTTCAATCAAGGCACTAACATCATCGAAGTGTTTACCTAGGGATCTAACGTTCAAATTGATTACAGAGATATTGTGATTATGAGTTAATACATTGTTTACATCATGTGCTGCAAAATATCTGCAATTTAGATCATTAAAGTGATTATTGTCATAGATAGTGGATAAGAGGTTAAGTTCAGGGTCTATGCTTGACTGCATAAAAAAAGCTGATTGTAGAATCAGAAATAAGTAGAAAAAAGCTATAAAATAGGGAAAAATATATACACAATACTGTACAAAACAAACACAAAAGGGGCTTACAGGGGTACAAAGGAGTAAGGGAGTATGGCTAGGCTAGGCAACCTAGGCAATTAATGAGATTAAAGAAAAAACATGTAAACATGGACTATACAAAACACAAGATATGGAAATACAAAACAAAAAATATAAGCAAGACTAAGCAATACAAAAAAAAAACTCTCTATTACTCCCTTATCTATCCTTATCTCAACTATGGTATTTGTGCTTGGGGTTCTACTACCCAAAATCACTTACGTCCTCTAATTACCCAACACAAAGCCGCTATTAGAACAATATCCAACTCTGGCCCCAGACATCACTCGGTACCCCTACTCAAATCTCTTAATATGTTAGATATTAAGTCACTGCACATTCTCTCATGTGTATTATACATATATAAAACGCTAAACTATAATGCCAATCCTGATCTTAAAAGCTTCATAGAAGGTTGTAACAGAACCCATGAGCACCACACCAGAAATAAATACAGTTTTGATATTCCTAGAGTACGTCTTAATCAAACTAGAAATGCTCTGCAAATCAAGGGGCCCAGAATGTGGAATGACCTTCCCAACCATGTTAAAGACTGTACCTCTCTCAACCAGTTTAAGATAAAAACTAAACACTACCTAATAAATTCCCTGTAATCTACCTCACTCCTCTATTGTCAACCCATGTCTGTTATTTTCTTTTTTTTTCTTTTTTTTTAATCAACACTGTTTGTCAACCTATTGTATTTGTGCTGCTTTTTCAGTCATGTTCCCCCTTTTTTTTTATCTTTATTTGTATTTGTTCTCAACATCTTTTATTCTTTATGCTCAATTAGTATTAAGTTCTAGATATTAATGTTTTTCTTGCCCGAAACACTTTGCGTAATAGTGGCTTTAGGCATTGTATGTACTAGCTCTATCTTTATATCAATCCATTAATGTAACATCACTTGTATGTATATACCTTACCTGAATAAACATCTGAAACATAAGAAAGGCAAAACTTGCATATTATGTCAATAGATTCAATGAAGCAAAAGGCAACATGAAAAGCACTTGGAAAACTATCTCTAGTATCCTAGGAACTAAACAACACTCACATAACCAAATAAAACTCTACAAGGATGGGGGTATACCGTCAACTGACTTAGAAATGGCAAATGAATTTAATAGTTTCTTTTCATCGGTTGGTGCTAATCTTGCCAGTAAAATCCCACAGACTCAGACACATATTAACACATATCTCTCAGGCAGCTATCCAAACTCTCTTCTCCTTTCACCAATCAGCCCGGCAGATGTTGTGTCCATCATACATTCTCTAAAAACCAAGGCAGGGAACACCAGTGAAATTCCGTCCATTGTGTACAAGAGAGCCTCCCATGCCCTTTCCTCACCCATAGCACTACTTTTCAACAAATCTATAGAGTATCACACCTTCCCTGATATCCTCAAAAAAGCAAGAGTAACGCCAGTCCATAAAGGAGGCAATCCGGCGGACATAAACAATTATAGACCAATATCAAATCTACCCATTCTATCAAAAATATTTGAAAAAATTATTTACAAACAGCTCTATTCCTACCTCGTAAAATTCGACATACTCAGCCCCTGCCAGTTTGGCTTCCGGTCCCAAAAGAGCACCAATGATGCAATCATTAGTCTCCTTGACATTATCTACTCAGCCCTTGACAAAAATGAGTTTCCGATTGGACTCTTCATTGACCTAAGAAAAGCCTTTGATACTGTTAATCACAACTACCTCTTACTTAAACTCCAGCATTATGGAATCCGAGGCCTTGCCCTTGACTACATCCGATCCTATCTTAGTGACAGACACCAATATGTAACCATCAATGATACAACTTCTTCCACTCTACCAATTACCGTTGGAGTGCCACAGGGCAGCATCTTAGGACCTCTTCTATTTCTTATATATATAAACGATCTGCCTAATGTCTCTAATATTCTCAAACCTATATTGTTTGCTGACGATACTACCCTTATCTACTCAAACCTCAACCCACATACACTAAATAATGTTGTGAATAATGAATTAAAAAAAGTCCACTTATGGATGTCAACGAACAAACTAACATTAAACATCGAAAAGACTTACTAAATCTTATTTGGAAGCAAATCATCAAATGCAATTCAGCTACAGATAGACAACATTAACATCAGTAATAAAAATGATGGCAAGTTTCTTGGCCTATTCCTAGACAAGAGACTCAACTTCAGCACCCACATTCAACACATAACTAAGAAAGTCTCTAAGACAGTTGGTATACTCTCCAAAATCAGATATTATGTTCCTAACTCTGCTCTCCTCTCACTATATTATGCACTAATCTACCCCTATCTTAATTATGGTATCTGTGCATGGGGGTCTACCACTGCAAACCACCTTAAGCCCATCATCACACAGCAAAAATCTGCTATCAGAATAATAACTAACTCTGCTTTCAGACAACACTCAGCTCCCTTGTTTAAATCCCTAAACTTGCTAAATATTAACTCCCTCCACACATTCTCTTGTGTCAACTACATTTACAAAACCCTGTTCTTAATTGCAAACCATGCTCTGAAACTCTCCCTGGACAGATGTAATAGGACCCATTATCACCACACCAGAAATAAATATCTCTTTGATATCCCCAGGGTCAAACTTAATCTGTGTAAACACTCTATGCAAATTAAGGGACCTAGTCTATGGAACTCACTCCCTAGTGAATTGAAAAACTGTAAAACTTTTGCCTTATTTAAAAGCAAAACCAAAAAGTACCTAACTTCATATATTTAGTTTCCTACACTGAGCTTTAAATTTGCTCTGTACCTAGTGTTACCCAATCTCCTAATTTTTATGTAATATCAAACAACCTTATAATTGTGTTCATTGCTGTCTTCTTTTATGTGCTAGCCATATGCTGTATTGTGACTACCAATTTTTGTCAACTACCATCCAAGCTGTCATTGCAATCAATCTTATATTGTTTCTGCTGTATTGTGCCTACCAATTTGTTGTCAACTACCATTTTAAGCTGTCATTGCAATCAATCATAGCTACCTATGTCCTTTAATATACTGTACCTATAATTTTCTCTCATCTTCTTTCTTTTCATTCCATGTAATCTGTTATCATTTTTTTGTCTATAAATTTTGCAAGTATTTACTTCCTTAAAATTTTCTTAGATTAAGGACCTGCCCGAAACGCTGCGCGTGCTAGTGGCTTTACAAGACTGTAATTACCATATTTGTATCCTCACATTCCTTATGTACATTCTTGTATATGCATAAATAAATAAATAAATAAATAAATAAATAAGTATAGGTTAGGAATTGTCTCCAAAGAATTCTCAAAGAATTACTCATTATTGCTATCTAAGATAATTAGACGAGCCAAAACTAAATACTACGAAGATAAATTTACCCAAATAAAGAGCAACATTAAACAAACTTGGAGCACAATTTCACAAATATTGGGATCAAAGAAATCTTTAAATATAAATAATATGTTTAAATATGTTTATTCAGGTAAGGTACATACATACATACAAGTGATGTTACATTAATGGATTGATATATAGATAGAGCTAGTACATATGCCTAAAGCCACTATTACGCAATGCGTTTCGGGCAAGAAAAACATTTATATCTAGAACTTAATACTAATTGAGCATAAAGAATAAAAAGTGTTGAGAACAAATACAAATAAAGATAAAAAAAAAGGGGGAACATGACTGAAAAAGCAGCACAAATACAATAGGTTGACAAACAGTGTTGATTAAACAAAAAAAAAATTACAGACATGGGTTGACAATAGAGGAGTGAGGTAGGTTACAGGGAATTTATTAGGTAGTGTTTAGTTTTTATCTTAAACTGGTTGAGAGAGGTACAATCTTTAACATGGTTGGGAAGGTCATTCCACATTCTGGGTCCCTTGATTTGTAGAGCATTTCTAGTTTGATTAAGTCGTACTCTAGGAATATCAAAACTGTATTTATTTCTGGTGTGGTGCTCATGGGTTCTGTTACAACCTTCAATGAAGCTTTTGAGGTCAGGATTGGCATTACAGTTCAGCGTTTTATATATGTATAATACACAAGAGAGAATGTGCAGTGACTTAATATCTAACATATTCAGAGATTTGAGTAAGGGTACCGAGTGATGTCTGGGGCCAGAGTTGGATATTGTCCTAATAGCAGCTTTGTGTTGGGTAATAAGAGGACGTAAATGATTTTGGGTAGTAGAACCCCAAACACAAATACCATAGTTGAGGTATGGATAGATAAGGGAGTAATAGAGAGTAACCAGGGCAGGGCGGGGTACAATATATCTGGTCTTAGAAAGAATGCCAACAGTTTTTTAAACTTTTTTTGATATATTTAGAATGTGACCCTGGAAATTCAGCTTGTGGTCGATGAGAACGCCAAGGAATTTGCCATCTAATTTGTTACAAATTTGTAACAAACCAAAAAACCAAAAACAAAAATTTGTAACAAACCAAAAAATAACAAACCGACACTCCTGTCTAATAACGATGGTCAGCTTTCAGCCTCTGATTCTGCTATTGAGGTCAATAGGTTCTTCTCTTCCATTGGTTCATCCCTTGCAAATGATATTCCATCTTCCAGTACTGACATTAAGGACTATCTTACAGGTAACTATCCACAGTCTCTGTACCTAAAGCCTATTAACTCCACTGACGTCAATGAGATAATCCTTTCCCTTAAAACCAAGTCTGGTGCCCTTGAGGAGATACCAACTTTAATTTACAAAAAAGCCTCCAGATCTTTAGCCCCTGCTATTGCTTTGCTCTTCAACAAGTCACTTGAACTCCAAACCTTTCCAGATATTCTAAAAAAAGCGAGAGTAACGCCTGTCCACAAATGTGGTGATCCCACAGATGTTAACAACTACAGACCTATATCAATCCTGCCAAACTTGTCAAAAATTTTTGAAAAACTAATCTATAAGCAGCTTTACTCATATCTAGCCAAACTCAATATACTTAGCCCTTGCCAATATGGCTTCAGACCCAAAAAAAGCACTAACGATGCACTTATTAGTATGCTTAACTCGATTCATACAGCTCTTGATAAAATGGAGTTCCCTGTTGGGTTATTTGTGGACCTGCGTAAATCTTTTGACACTGTCAACCACCAAAACCTTCTTCTTAAATTACATCATTATGGAGTCAGAAGACACTCCCTACAATACCTCAAATCCTACCTTACTGACAGGCTCCAATATGTTTCTGTGAATAATACAATTTCTCCCACCCTACCCATCAACATTGGTGTTCCTCAGGGCAGCATACCTGGCCCTCTCCTCTTTCTCATCTACATTAATGACCTTCCAAATGCCTCCCAACACCTCAAACCAATTCTATTTGCTGACGACACAACCTTCATTTACTCCAGTCCTGACCCACTTGCTCTAAATGCCACAGTAAGTACTGAGCTAAATAAAGTCCATCTTTGGCTAACTGCCAACAAACTCACCCTTAACATTGACAAAACTTTCTATATTCTGTTTGGCAATAAATCCTCTAGTCAAATAAATCTCAAAATAAACAATACCCAAATTTGTTACAAATTAGATGGCAAATTCCTTGGCATTCTCATTGACCACAAGCTGAATTTCCAGGGACACGTTCTAAATATATAAAAAAAAGTTTCAAAAACTGTGGGCATTCTTTCTAAGATCAGATATTATGTACCACGCCCTGCCCTGGTGACTCTCTATTACTCCCTTATCTATCCATATCTCAACTATGGTATTTGTGCTTGGGGCTCTACTACCCAAAATCACTTAATTACGTCCTCTAATTACTCAACACAAAGCTGCTATTAGGACAATATCCAACTCTGGCCCCAGACATCACTCGGTACCCCTACTCAAATCTCTGAATATGTTAGACATTAAGTCACTGCACATTCTCTCATGTGTATTATACATATATAAAACGCTAAACTATAATGCCAATCCTGATCTCAAAAGCTTCATAGAAGGTTGTAACAGAACCCATGAGCACCACACCAGAAATAAATACAGTTTTGATATTCCTAGAGTACGACTTAATCAAACTAGAAATGCTCTACAAATCAAGGGGCCCAAAATGTGGAATGACCTTCCCAACCATGTTAAAGACTGTACCTCTCCCAACCAGTTTAAGTTAAAAACGAAGCTATACCTAATAAATTCCCTGTAACCTACCTTACCCTTCTATTGTCAACCAATGTCTGTTTTTCTTTAATGAGCGCTGTTTGTCGACTTAATTGTATTTGTGGTGCTTTTTCATCTATGTTTTCATTTCTTGTTTTCATTCTACTCATTATACTCAATTAGTATTAAGCTTGTCATTTAAGTTTATCATGCCTGAAACGCTTTGCGTAATAGTGGCTTTAGGCATTGTATGGACTAGCTCTACCTATAAGTCAACCAATCTTTGTAAAAATTTATTGTATGTACCTTACCTAAATAAACATTTTATTTTTTATTTATTTTTTTACTAGTACGCGCAGCGTTTCGGGCAGGTCCTTAATCTAGCAGATAATTTTAAGTAGGTAATTTCAATCAGAACTGATAAATGATAAAGATACATTACAAGAGAAAAATGAGATGAGAGAGATAAGTAAGTATATTAAAGCACATTGTTATATTAAATTTATTTATTTTTTTCAATCAAATAAATCATCAATCAGTATATATAATTGGTAATAAACAAGTTGTAATAAATAGAATACAAGCATATCCACAAAAAGTAGGCAAGACAATAAGCAAATATATTTATAAACAAATTTGTAATAGAGAAGGAGCACCACCGCTGGCTGGAAGGATACAAGACGCTTTGTACACTGACAACATCGCACACAAGTTCAAGTATGTTTATTGAGATAAGCAATAAATACATCTCAAAGAGATAGAGTAGCTTAGGCTATTTCTACCCCCCTCTACTTCAAGTCCCTCAAGGGGCGCACAAATTCAGTGAGTACAAATAGACAAATAACATTACAAGAATCCCATTTAACATTGCAGGTTAATATAGTAAGTACAGCATATAATTGTTACACTCTTGGGGCAAAATTCTTGTAGCTCCTAAGTATACTGTCTATTATACCATTATCATACATCCAAACAATTTGATGTGGTACACTATTTATTTCCTTATTTCTATAGTTTTCAATAAGTTGACACTCTAATACATAATGTTCTAAGGTGTGGGCGTGCGGCATACTACATAATTTACACTCCTTATCTTTTTCACTGACATCAACACCGTATTACCAGATATATTTATATCCTAATCTTAATCTCATGTAAATTGAATCCTTCCAAGTAGACTTTCCTTTACCATAAGTGAAGGACGAATTTGTATTTATTATTGAATAATTCTTAAGTGTGTAACTACTGTCCACCATTGCCATTCTCTTTATCATTTCTTCACCCTCCTGAATCATCTTGATTCTTGTTTTTATTTGTTTCAAGGTTAACTGACATACAACATCAACAAGAGTTTTTTCAGTGGCTCTCTTCGCTATGTCATCAACTACCTCATTCAACAGTATTCCCACATGTGAAGGGATCCACATGAATCTTACTTTATACCCAGTTTTTTCTAGTCTCTTAACATTCTCTCTACACTCTATCACAATATTCTGATATACTGGGCGTCTGCTATTTAAAGACTCTAACGCTCCTCTGCTGTCAATAAAGAAGCAAGCATTTTTACCGCATTTGACTACTTCCTGTAATCATGCTAATACTCCTTGGAGTTCAGCCTGAGTTGAAGAGACATTGTCAGTTAAGCGGCGTCCAATAACAGTATCTACAGTGCCGATGTCAGTGTACTCCCTGATCAAGACTCCACATCCTGCTTTCCCATCCCTAGCTACTGACCCATCACAATATACATGTAGAGTGTTTTCTGTAGGCAGTTTTCTAATTATACAATCATATGTTGCCCTCAGCTCTCCTATTTCATACATACTTTTTTTTCTTATGCAAGGGAGTAATTACTACATCTACATTACAATCCTCCCATGGTGGCGTAAATTTTCTCTTGGGCACAGCAATACACTCTGTAATAACATCATACTTTATAACACTATAACATAATTTATTCATATATACTCTCTTCTTCATCATACACTGTTCACTACTTCCCACCTTTTGAACCGAGAGGATTAATTCATTAGCTCCCCCACCTCTCATTAATCTAATGGCAGAGGCTACATTTATCTCTGAAATTCTATCCCCAATACTCTGCAGATTCAACTCCATCCTCATTATCTCAATCATAGCATTTCTTGGGCATCCTAAGATAATTCTCATGGCTTCATTTTGTACCTTCTCCAACTTGCCCATCCTACCTTTACCAAAACTTGAAATGGCAGGTGCAGCATAATCAATAAGAGATCTTACAGTACTCAAGTATATCATTCGTAGCACAGGGACTCCCACTCCACCATCTGGTTACCATTTGGTCCGGGAGACATCTCCCGTCACGCAGGGTGCAGTCGCACCTCCACAGATCTCCAGTATCATCTATTGATACTGGTGATGGCTCAAAAGGGCCACCACTTACGAGCTATTCATGCCTGTGCCACCTTTTGGGTGGCTTCATCTTCATCTGGTGCCCTTGAGGAGATACCAACTTTAATTTACAAAAAAGCCTCCAGATCTTTAGCCCCTGCTATTGCTTTGCTCTTCAACAAGTCACTTGAACTCCAAACCTTTCCAGATATTCTAAAAAAAGCGAGAGTAACGCCTGTCCACAAATGTGGTGACCCCACAGATGTTAACAACTACAGACCTATATCAATCCTGCCAAACTTGTCAAAAATTTTTGAAAAACTTATATATAAGCAGCTTTACTCATATCTAGCCAAACTCAATATACTTAGCCCTTGCCAATATGGCTTCAGACCCAAAAAAAGCACTAACGATGCACTTATTAGTATGCTTAACTCGATTCATACAGCTCTTGATAAAAAGGAGTTCCCTGTTGGGTTATTTGTGGACCTGCGTAAAGCTTTTGATACTGTCAACCACCATAACCTTCTTCTTAAATTACATCATTATGGAGTCAGAGGACACTCCCTACAATACCTCGAGTCCTACCTTACTGACAGGCTCCAATATGTTTCTGTGAATAATACAATTTCTCCCACCCTACCCATCAACATTGGTGTTCCTCAAGGCAGCATACTTGGCCCTCTCCTTTTTCTCATCTTCATTAATGACCTTCCAAATGCCTCCCAACACCTCAAACCAATTCTATTTGCTGACGACACAACCTTCATTTACTCCAGTCCTGACCCTCCTGCTCTAAATGCCACAGTAAATACTGAGCTAAATAAAGTCCATCTTTGGCTAACTGCCAACAAACTCACCCTTAACATTGACAAAACTTTCTATATTCTGTTTGGCAATAAATCCTCTAGTCATATAAATCTCAAAATAAACAATACCCAAATTTGTAACAAATTAGATGGCAAATTCCTTGGCATTCTCATTGACCACAAGCTGAATTTCCAGGGACACATTCTAAATATATCAAAAAAAGTTTCAAAAACTGTGGGCATTCTTTCTAAGATCAGATATTATGTACCACGCCCTGCCCTGGTGACTCTCTATTACTCCCTTATCTATCCTTATCTCAACTATGGTATTTGTGCTTGGGGTTCTACTACCCAAAATCACTTACGTCCTCTAATTACCCAACACAAAGCTGCTATTAGAACAATATCCAACTCTGGCCCCAGACATCACTCGGTACCCCTACTCAAATCTCTGAATATGTTAGATATTAAGTCACTGCACATTCTCTCATGTGTATTATACATATATAAAACGCTAAACTATAATGCCAATCCTGATCTTAAAAGCTTCATAGAAGGTTGTAACAGAACCCATGAGCACCACACCAGAAATAAATACAGTTTTGATATTCCTAGAGTACGTCTTAATCAAACTAGAAATGCTCTGCAAATCAAGGGGCCCAGAATGTGGAATGACCTTCCCAACCATGTTAAAGACTGTACCTCTCTCAACCAGTTTAAGATAAAAACTAAACACTACCTAATAAATTCCCTGTAATCTACCTCACTCCTCTATTGTCAACCCATGTCTGTTATTTTCTTTTTTTTTAATCAACACTGTTTGTCAACCTATTGTATTTGTGCTGCTTTTTCAGTCATGTTCCCCCTTTTTTTATCTTTATTTGTATTTGTTCTCAACACTTTTTATTCTTTATGCTCAATTAGTATTAAGTTCTAGATATTAATGTTTTTCTTGCCCGAAACGCATTGCGTAATAGTGGCTTTAGGCATTGTATGTACTAGCTCTATCTATATATCAATCCATTAATGTAACATCACTTGTATGTATATACCTTACCTGAATAAACATCTGAATCTGAATCTTAACACATTCACAAGGGAGACATCTCCCGTCATGCAGGTTGCATTCGCACCTCCACAGATCTCCAGTATCAGCTCTTGATACTGGTAATGGCTTAAAATGGCCACCACTTACCGGTTATTTATGCCCGTGCCACCTTTTGGGTTGCTTCATCTTCATCTTAACACATTCATAAGGGAGACCTCCCGTCATGCAGGGTGCATTCGCACCTCCACAGATCTCCAGTATCAGCTCTTGATACTGGTATTGGCTTAAAAGGGCCACCACTTACGGGCTATTCATGCCCGTGCCACCTTTTGGGTGGCTTAATCTTCATCAATCATCAATCGACTCCCACTCCCTTTCCACAGCATGCCATGGCCTTCAGAGGTTGTTGTCGGAAAATCCGACACCATTTAATATATCATACAGACAGATAATAGCTGTGTTGTATAAACAAGTTACCCATAGAAAACGTAACTTGTAGTGGAATTACCGTCTAAAGAAAACGGGATATCATCACCACATACCATTATAAATTCACCAGCTATTCTGCTGGGAATTATTCTTAAATACATTAGTCTTTGGACTTTACCATCATAAAAACATCTTATATAAATTAACTTAATTATCAATATTAAAGTAGAGTAAATGTGACCCTTCTATCACTTTCTGACATGTGGACAATGTAAGCCAGGCGTCAGAGTGAGGAAGGAGGGAGCCATTGTTGTGTCACATCCGAGACGCGTGGAGCAAATTCGGCTCCTATCATATCTGGACAATGTCGGCCAGGCGTCAATAGTGTGGAGTGTTAGACGCAGCCATTGTTTATACTAGACCAGAGGCTCACAGGAGCAAATACGGCTCCTGTTAATTTTACTTGGACGTAGTGTTATGGAAACTAAAAGTGTACCATTATCGACACGCTGTCAACAAATTCAAGTTAAGTGTTCTTTCCGAAACCCATTATCTATCATTAGTGGCCATTAATGTCATTGGGTAGGGTTAGCCGGTTAGAACGCGAAATCGCCTCATACTAAAGGTAATTAAGCCAGGTCTTTATTGTTCCATGTACAATGTTTCTCTGAAATACCTGTCATATACTAGGTTTCTGGCTTCACAGCTAGCGCCCTTTTAACAGGTCAAGACGAGGAAGCATGTTTGTGCATCAGTTACCAGCACGTGGAAGCTACCTCAAAGAGGGAAAATGTGGTCTACATCCTGGTTATACCTGCTGTACAAATAAGATAAGGAACCTTTTCAATGTATGTAGTTAATTCTGTAGTTTGATTGGCTGCATATATATAAACTAATAAACCCCCCCTAATGTGTAGAGGATCGATTTGTGAGATTATGAGATTATTGCAGAAATACAGTCCACTTATCATTATACAAATTGCTATCGAAGTATATAAATTAACGTAAATATAAATTCATATAAATTAAATAAATATAAATCTCACAGGTCGGTTTCCACAGTTGTAATCTCTTCCGAAATTGACCCAACAGTCTGTTCATCTCAGCTTCCAAACTCTCATGGGTATATCCAACATATATGCCTAAATATTTATATATATTGTAGCGAGTAGATTATCCCAATAATATACTCGCTCCAAATGCATTGTTAATATTCCTGTCAACCTTTGGAGATGAATGAGGTGAGACGTTGCCCGGGCAACACGGTGAGGTGTTGCCCGAGCATATAAGCAGCAGAATAGCAAACATTAACTTCACCACTTGGTCCGGGAGACATCTCCCGTCACGCAGGGTGCAGTCGCGCCTCCACAGATCTCCAGTATCAGCTCTTGATACTGGTAATGACTCAAAAGGGCCACCACTTACGAGCTATTCATGCCTGTGCCACCTTTTGGGTGGCTTCATCTTCATCTTAACACATTCACAAGGGAGACATCTCCCGTCATGCAGGGTGCATTCGCACCTCCACAGATCTCCAGTATCAGCTCTTGATACTGGTAATGGCTTAAAAGGGCCACCACTTATGGGCTATTCATGCCCGTGCCACCTTTTGGGTGGCTTAATCTTCATCAATCAATCAGTTAGCAGTGTCACCACCATTTGGTCACCACTTGGTCCGGGAGACATCTCCCGTCACGCAGGGTGCAGTTGCGCCTCCACAGATCTCCAGTATCATCTTTTGATACTGGTAATGGCTCGAAAGGGCCACCACTTACGGGCTATTCATGCCCGTGCCACCTCTTGGGTGGCTTAATCTTCATCAATCAATCAAACATTAACTTCACCACTTGGTCCGGGAGACATCTCCCGTCACGCAGGGTGCAGTCGCGCCTCCACAGATCTCCAGTATCAGCTCTTGATACTGGTAATGGCTCAAAAGGGCCACCACTTACGAGCTATTCATGCCTGTGCCACCTTTTGGGTGGCTTCATCTTCATCTTAACACATTCACAAGGGAGACATCTCCCGTCATGCAGGGTGCATTCGCACCTCCACAGATCTCTAGTATCAGCTCTTGATACTGGTAATGGCTCAAAAGGGCCACCACTTACGGGCTATTCATGCCCGTGCCACCACTTACGGGCTATTCATGCCCGTGCCACCTCTTGGGTGGCTTAATCTTCATCAATCAATCAAACATTAACTTCACCACTTGGTCCGGGAGACATCTCCCGTCACGCAGGGTGCAGTCGCGCCTCCACAGATCTCCAGTATCAGCTCTTGATACTGGTAATGGCTCAAAAGGGCCACCACTTACGAGCTATTCATGCCTGTGCCACCTTTTGGGTGGCTTCATCTTCATCTTAACACATTCACAAGGGAGACATCTCCCGTCATGCAGGGTGCATTCGCACCTCCACAGATCTCTAGTATCAGCTCTTGATACTGGTAATGGCTCAAAAGGGCCACCACTTACGGGCTATTCATGCCCGTGCCACCACTTACGGGCTATTCATGCCCGTGCCACCTCTTGGGTGGCTTAATCTTCATCAATCAATCAAACATTAACTTCACCACTTGGTCCGGGAGACATCTCCCGTCACGCAGGGTGCAGTCGCGCCTCCACAGATCTCCAGTATCAGCTCTTGATACTGGTAATGGCTCAAAAGGGCCACCACTTACGAGCTATTCATGCCTGTGCCACCTTTTGGGTGGCTTCATCTTCATCTTAACACATTCACAAGGGAGACATCTCCCGTCCTGCAGGGTGCATTCGCACCTCCACAGATCTCCAGTATCAGCTCTTGATACTGGTAATGGCTCAAAAGGGCCACCACTTACGGGCTATTCATGCCCGTGCCACCACTTACGGGCTATTCATGCCCGTGCCACCTCTTGGGTGGCTTAATCTTCATCAATCAATCAAACATTAACTTCACCACTTGGTCCGGGAGACATCTCCCGTCACGCAGGGTGCAGTCGCGCCTCCACAGATCTCCAGTATCAGCTCTTGATACTGGTAATGGCTCAAAAGGGCCACCACTTACGAGCTATTCATGCCTGTGCCACCTTTTGGGTGGCTTCATCTTCATCTTAACACATTCACAAGGGAGACATCTCCCGTCATGCAGGGTGCATTCGCACCTCCACAGATCTCCAGTATCAGCTCTTGATACTGGTAATGGCTCAAAAGGGCCACCACTTACGGGCTATTCATGCCCGTGCCACCACTTACGGGCTATTCATGCCCGTGCCACCTTTTGGGTGGCTTCATCTTCATCAATCAATCAAACATTAACTAGTCTACTTTCAAGTGTGGTCTAGAGCAGACACTTGCGAGATACTGTACCGACGTTCAGTGCGCTCAACTCACACCAAAGTATCACCTGTGTACTTCTGTATATTCGACCAAATATATATATAGTATGTTAGTGTCTGTGTTTATTGTCACAATACTTTACGTAACAATAGAACCGTTACATTGGTGACCCAGTGAGTGAAAAAGAGCACCTAGTCACAAACTAGATCTTCGTCGTGGATTTATCTACCAGGTTTCCAGCATACAACGCAGATGAGCCAGAATTTTGGTTCATGCAGATGGAGGCTATTTTCGACCTTCACGAAATTTCGACTGAGAAAGCCCGATATGCCTGTACCCTGCCAACACTTACCTCGGAGGCTATGCACACTGCCTCCGCTGTCATCACCGCACCATCACCGGACACCAGGACGTACACTGCATTGAAGGCCGCTCTTCTACAGGCAGCAATGAAACGCCGCATTCAACAAAGGGACCAACTCCTCACTGACAAAAGATTAGCAGACAAAACACCAGCTCAGCTTCTGCGGCATATTCAGTATGTGATGCATACTGCAACTGGCCCAGCCCCCAGCGAGATTGAGAGATCACTGTGGATACAACTCTTGTCCAAAACAAATTCAACCGGCCCTATTCAGTATGGCTGACGCCACCCCATTAGCCCAGCTGGCTACACTGGCAGACCGGCTTCATACGACGTCTGATAACGCTACGCTGTCCCATCCCAGTGTAACACAGCAGACTACAGACACCCAACAACTCGACGTCCTCCAGAACCGGCGTTTCTTCCACCCAGGGAGGACGTACCATGCGAATCCAATATCAGTCTCTAGGCGACAGCGAGAACATCGGGGAGAGCTTTGTTCTTACCACCAGAAGTTCGGACACCAAGCCCGCAACTGTAGGGCTCCTTGTTCCTGGTCGGAAAACTACTTCGGCGGGGACTGTTAACGGCCAGTGACCCCGCCATTTCAAACACTACACTGCTCTACATATTTGACGTCATAACCAAACGCCGTTTCCTCGTTGACACAGGTGCAGCAGCTAGTGTGTTGCCTCCCCCACTGGTCAAACCAACCCGTACTCCTGGTTTGGACTTACGAGCCGCCAATGGTACGTCCGTCCGTACATATGGGACCCGCGCCCTGGTTCTCGAGTTCGCCTCTCTGGGTCGCTTTACATGGACTTTCCTCATAGCGGATGTGGAACAACCCATTCTTGGATGGGATTTCCTGCAACACCATCGACTTATGGTGGATCCCGCAGGTGCAGTACTTCGAGCCTCTCCTAGTACCTCTACACAAGTTAACATCGTCACCCCAGTCGCATCTACGGAACTTCAAGCACTCCTGGATGAATTCAAAGATGTGACCCAACCCGCCAGCCCTCGACCAGAGGTGCAACATACGATTACGCATCACATTACTACAACGGGAGCACCTACCTTCGCCAGACCACGCCGCCTGGCACCGGAACGACTGGCGGTAGCACGTGCTGAATTCAATAAGCTACAGGAGGCGGGAATAATCCGCCCTTTGAACAGTCCATGGGCTTCACCTCTCCATATGGTCCCGAAAACAGCCCCAGGGGAATGGCGCCCTTGCGGAGACTACAGGGCTCTCAACGTTTGTACTCTGCCGGATCGCTACCCAATACCACACATCCAGGATTTCTCACAGGGATTGAGCAACGCAACCGTTTTTTCGAAAATTGGCCTTGTGCGGGCATTTCACCAGATCCCTGTGGAACCGGCAGACATTCCGAAAACAGCGATCACAACACCTTTTGGACTGTTTGAATTCGTCCGGATGCCTTTTGGTCTACGGAATGCAGCCCAGACATTCCAACGCTTTATCGACCAAGTAGTTAAGGACCTTCCTTTTTGCTATGCCTACATTGACGATCTGCGGGTGGCCAGTACATCGCCAACAAAACATACAACGTTTCCGGCACAACAGAACATCTGCTACACCTCCGACTCCTTCTCACCTGTCTGCGCAACTTCGGCTTGCAGCTCAACTCCGAGAAGTGTATTTTCCATGTTCCAGAGCTGGATTTCTTGGGACACCGTGTGTCAGCAGCAGGGGTCCAACCACTAGAGAAGAAAATCGAGGCAATCAAGGAATTCCCGCGCCCATCTACTCCAAAGAAGTTGCAAGAATTTCTTGGTGTAGTGAATTTTTATCATCGATTCATCCCACATTGTTCGGACATCTTGCGACACTTATACGACCTCTTACGTGGTCGGAAACTCACGTCCCGTCTTCCGTTGGAGTGGACTCCCCAGGCAGAGACAGCATTCACCGACATAAAACACAAGCTAGCGGAATTCACCTTGCTCGCACACCCAGTGTCTGACGCTCCCACCAATCTATCTACCGACGCTTCAAACACAGCAATTGGTGCTGTACTACAACAGCTCGTTGAAGGAGAATGGCGCCCAATTGCATTCTTTTCAGCGCGCCTGTCACCCATTGAAGAGAAGTACAGCACTTTTGATAGGGAACTGCTCGCCATCTACTCAGCCATACAACATTTCCGGCACTTTCTCGAGGGGCGGAACTTCCACATCCTCACAGACCACAAACCTCTCACTTATGCGCTGGCGGCCAAGGGTGATGCTCACTCTCCTCGAGTAGCCAACCACCTGGGATTTATTTCCCAATTTACCTCGGATATCCATCATGTCAAAGGAACTAATAATGTCATAGCCGATGCACTGTCTCGACCCACCATAAACCACGTCGTGACAAACCCAGCTCAGGTGGACTATTGTGTAATCAGTAAGGCCCAACGGGAAGACCCTGATCTGCAGCGATTACGAACATCTGACACAGCTCTCCGGTTCATCGAGATTCCCATGGAATGTGGCGGAAGGATAATCTGTGACACCTCACGGACGGGAGCACTTAGGCCCTACATTCCTGCCCAGTTTCGCTGGAAAACGTTCTCAGTATTTCACTCCCTAGCACACCCAGGAGTACGTGCTTCCCAGAAACTACTAACGGAGCGTGTTGTATGGCCAGGAATCAATGCCGATGTTCGACGATGGACTCGCTCATGTCTCCAGTGCCAGCGAGCGAAAACACATCGTCACACAAAGAGCCCTCTTCAACAGTTTCCGTTACCTTCTGACCGTTTCGAGGTGGTGCATGTAGACATCGTTGGACCATTACCGTCGGCAAGAGGATATTCTTATCTAGTCACCTGCATCGATCAATTCTCCAGATGGCCGGAAGCAATCCCATTAATCAACATCTCAGCTGAGTCAGTGGTCCAGGCTTTCCTCTCTGGATGGGTCGCCCGTTTGGGCAGCCCCTCTGTCATCATCACCGACCAAGGACGACAGTTCGAATCATATCTATGGAAGGAACTTATGGAATTCCTCGGCACCACACATAACCGAACCACAGCATACCACCCTGAGTCGAACGGAATGGTAGAACGCTTTCATAGACAACTAAAAGCTGCCCTAAGAGCTCAAGCACGCACTGATGATTGGATCGACAACCTTCCATTAGTCTTGCTTGGCATCCGTTCGGCCACGAAGGAGGGCAGTGGATTCTCGGCAGCAGACTTAGTATACGGATCTAGCCTGCGGCTTCCGGGCGAATTCTTAACCCCAACGCCACTTATCACACCCCCAGACCCCACTTTTGTGGGGTCTGGGGACCAGGGGAACATGTTATGTGGACCAGGCTTGAAACTCTTAGACTGGAGACGGGCTTGCCCTCTCTACAAGAAAGAATATCACAAAGGACAGCTACAATTATCAGTAAGATAATTATTTCTTCTGATCCAATCCCAGTACGGCAGGCCTTGGTGGTTGGACTAGGCCAAAACAATGGAAACTCTTGGGTTGCAAGAGCAGGAAAAGTCCTAAACAGACTACATTTAAAAAGCATGATTCTTGATAGAGAGGGTGATCATCCACACCCAAATTACACTCCTTCCGCGCCGTGAGAAGAGCCTACTTTCAAAATAGTAATAGAAAGTCTCCCAATGAAAAAGGCTGCCTATGATCTGACAATCCTAAGGCGCATAATAGAAGAGCAAATGTATAGCTTAGCAGTAGCAGGAGCCACCCACATCTTCACAGACGGATCGGTGGACACAGAAAATGAGAGTGCTGGCGCTGCTCTTTGCACGACCAGCGTACAGGCATATTGGAGACTGGGAGGACTAGTATCATCAACCCAAACTGAGCTGTTTGCCATACAACAGGCATTCGCATATGTGATTGCACAAAACACTCAAAATGCAATCATACACACAGACTCAAAAGCTGCACTTCAAATACTAGGACAAAAACAGTGGAAAGATAATGTGGAAATAATTACCACCATTTTGTATCTTGGAGCAGTCGCTAAAGGCAAAGGACTCAACATAACTTTAAACTGGATCCCATCCCATATTGGAATCCCATTAAATGAAAAAGCTGATGAAATTGCTAAATTGGCAACTCGTCATCCAGTGATACATAAAACAATTCAACCCAGCCTAGAGAACATAAAAAACATCATCACCAAAAAACTCTCACATCTCAACAAATCCTACCTGCACCAGAGAATAGCTGAAGGTTCGCCATAGTAGTGTAATATACGACTAGAACCGCACGCACCAGCTGCCAGGTGGCACTCCGTGAGTGCCAGCCGCCAGGTGTGGCGCAGGTGTCTAGTCGCACCGGTTTTTAGGTGGATTTTCGGGGAAGTTTTGGGGTGTTTCGGACGCGTGTGAGCGTGTTTGGGTAAGTGGTGGTGAAAGAGAGTAAGTTATGTTGATGAGTGCCAGGTGGTGTGCGACGTCGTAGTCGCAGCGCGGGTGTCTAGTCACAGGGGGTAATGGATTTTCCCAGAAGTTTGGCGCGTGTCGGTCTTGAGTGGCGTGTGAGCAAGTGCAGCCCCCCCCTCCGCCGCGCGGGTCTAGTCCTCGGGGTTTATGGTAAGTGGTCAGGAAAGATGAGAGTAGTGTGAGAGTAAGTGGTAGAGTAAGTGATAGAGTAAGAAAATAGAAGGAAGAAGGAGGAAGGAGTAAAAGAATATGTATGCGTGTTTTTTTTGCATAGCCTTAATCCAGTGTGCGATAATAATAATTTTGTTGATCGTGAGTTAGTGTGTAGATGCGAGGAGAAGGCAACACAGTCTGTTATGTTGTTTTGGGTGGGGGTTGGATGGAGCTTCCCCTCGTCGGGAGAGAGTGCTCTGGGCCATTATGTGGTTAGACAAACCCATTGACTCCCCTACAGGAAGCCCTTAAGTGGTGTTGTAAGAAATGCATAGAAAAGACACGGGAGTGCACCGGGCTTTTTCTGTGTTCGGGTCAAGAAAGAGTTAAGTCACTCTCGTTGTGAGACTGCAGCGGGCCATTATGTGGTTAGACAAACCATTAACGTCCCTACAGGAAGTGCTAAGTGTGTGAGGATGGGGGCAAAGTCTCCTGCAGGAGGGTGTGTACCATTACCTTAAGCGTTTTTCAATGTCCGCAGAGGGGTAAGCGTACTGGTCGCAGGTTGGAGCCTGACTGATCAACTTTCCAACTAGCCCGGTGTGGTGTTTGTGTGTTACTGAGGAAGTCTTGGTTGTAGGGTTGACGTAAAGTCATGACTTGGTTACTGACTTTAATACTTAATATGATTACATGACTAGTAGCTACCAAGCTTGGCGGGCGTCCTGTCTGCTCTCTTGTTTACCTTCAATCTCTCTCTGGCGTCCCAGCCGCCGCACATAGAAAACGGATGGTACCATTTTCTGTGAACATGACATCCCTCCTTTTCTTTAAAAAGAATGAATACAGGATGTCTACCATGCTTGTAGCACAAAGCAAAGTTATTGACACAAAGTAAGTTATTACCATATCAAGAGATACTGCATACATTTAACATTAATTAAGCACACAATGAATTTAAACAACTTAATCTTTTCCACAAAGGATTTCAATGTTAAAAATACATATGCAATGTTAAACAAACATGAAAGAAACTGTAATACAAAGTTACAAAATATTGAATGAGATATCTGCATTATTCAAACAATATTAAATTTAGTTTAGCATAATAAGTAAATACTTTTCATTACATAGGAACACAATTAATCATCAAATCGTGTAGGGCGTTTAACATGACGTTTAGGACGAGAGTCCTTAAATGCAATAACATCCCTTGATGAATTGTTTGTCGGGTTATAACTATTTTTTTCTTTTTCTTTTGCACGACTTTGCACTTCATCATTTTCTACACTAGTTGGAATCACTTTGAAATAAGCCATATTACGTGTTATACTATGATCTCTATTACTAGCTGTTACCATAGTTCCTTTTACACTAATCACTTTATATGGTTTTGTATCATACGGCATATCTAACTTTCCCTCTTTTTTCTTTTTAACGAGAACAGTGTCACCAACCTTTATGAACTGTTCCTTTGCACGTTGATCATGAGCAATTTTCATTTTGCCCTTGGCTAGTGCATCCTTCTGAGCGAGACGTTTATCCGTTACCTCGGCTGGCATGACGGGTAGTGCGATTCTCATAGGACGTCCAAATAAAAGTTCGCCAGGCGACTTGCCCAGTGTTCCATGTGGTGTTGCACGGTAGTTCCTGAGAAAAGCATACATAGCTTGTTTCCAGGATCGTCCTTCGGCATGAGCACAGCGTACCGCTTTCATGAGAGGTTGCATGAATCTCTCAACTTCCCCATTTGCTTGAGGATGTAGTGGCATCACACGGCGGTGTTTGAATCCAATATGCTCAGCAAAGTTGACGAAGTCTTGTCCATTGAATGGCGGTCCATTGTCTGTCTTGACAACTTCAGGAATGCCAAAGTTTGAAAAGATCTTGTCAAGTTTCGGGATGACGGCCTTTGCAGATGTGGAATTGATGATTTCTACTTCTGGATAACGTGAGTGATCATCAATGACTACCATCAAGTACTCTCCAGTTGGTAGTGGTCCGCAGAAGTCCATTGATACTTCCGTCCATGGTGCAGCAGGTAGTGGTGAAGGTTGTAGAGGTGTTGGTCTTGAAGTATCCACTGCAGCTTGGCAAGGGACACAGGCATCATGCATATCCTTTGCTTGACGATCAATGCCAGGAAACCACACCTTTTCTCGTAGCAGCTGTTTCGTCCTAACAAGACCTTGGTGTCCTTGATGTGCAAGCTTCAGAGCACGTTGCTGGAGAACAGCTGGAATCACGATACGAGTACCTCGCAGCACAGTGTCGCGTTGTTGCGTAACACTTAATTCTGTCTGGATGCGTTCAAGTGCTTTGAATGCATCTTGGTCAACTCCTGAGGGTGGGATGCGTGGAAACTTTTTCTTAGTCAATGCATCCACTGTTGCTTGCAGAGTTGGGTCCTCTAGGGTTGCAGTACGGATTTCATCAAGAGTAAGAGCCTTAGGGACTGCATCACAGGTTACAGAGTGTACATATTCCTCGGCAACTTGCTGATGCTTGGTGATGGTGAAACTGTTTGCAGGATGTCGACTGATGTAATCAGCGGGATTGCCTGCACCCGGCTTGTATTTCACCGTAAAGTTGTATGGTTGCAGACGAAGAGCCCATCTCTCAATGCGAGCTGGTGGTTTGGACTTTGGATTATTGAAGATGGTCTCCAACGGTTTGTGGTCAGTGACTATCGTGGTGAAGGGTGCACCAAGCAGATACACATTGAAGTGTTCACAGCCCCATACAAGAGCAAGAGCTTCCTTCTCTGTCTGACTGTATCGTTGCTCAACATCTGTGAGAGAACGGCTGGCGTAGGCAATTACTACTCTGGAATCTGGTTGACCAGGTTTGTGTTGGGCTAAAACAGCACCTAATCCAACAGGACTAGCATCCACCGTTAACTCAGTGTCCATTGATGGATCAAAGTATGCAGCAGTCGCATTCTCTACTAGTGCATCTTTCACAGCATCAAATGCATTTTGCTCGATATCGCTCCAGTACCATGATGCATTTTTCTTCAGGAGCTCACGTAGAGGCTTTGTAATGGTAGCAAAATCTGGAATGAAGCGAGAACAGTAGTTTGCCATTCCCAGAAAACTATGTACTTCAGTGGACGTTGAAGGAGGTGCAGCATTCTTGATATCTGCAACTTTCTTAGGATCTGGAGACAGACCTTTGTCACTAAGTACATGTCCAAAGAATTCAATTTTATGTTGATTGAACTCACACTTTGCTCGGCTTAACGTCAGATTCTTTTCTCGTAAGCGTTGCAATGTTGCACGAAGAGCTTTGTCGTGTTCATCTTGGGTACGGCCATAAACAATGATGTCATCAGACATGTTGTCAGCATTAGGTATGTCTTGCAATACCTGGCTGATGATGTGCTGGAATACCTCGGCAGCACTGTTGATACCAAAACTCAGGCGCTTGTACCTATACAGACCTCGATGTGTCGTAAACGTTGTGATGAATCGACTCTCCTCATCAAGTTCAAGCTGATGATAGCCCTTGTTTAAATCTAACTTGCTGAATACAGTTGCACCATTCAAGCGGTAGATCATATCATCTACAGTCGGTGTAGGATGGCGTTCACGCATTATTGCCTTGTTGGGAACACGCATGTCCACACAAATGCGTATCTCATCTGGATTCTTCGGCTTTGGTGGAGTGACAATTGGGCTTACCCATGGTGTTGGGCCTGTTACTGGTTCAATGATATCTAGTTCTATCAGCCTATCCAGTTCGGCATCGACTTTCTTGCGAGTATGGAATGGTTGTCGGCGATGTGGTTGGGCAACTGGAATTACATCTGGGTTGATATGCAGATGTACTTTGCTATCAGTATAACAACCTATGGATTTAAATCGATCAGAGAATTCAGCAACAATACCATCAACATTGTTTGCAGATTCCACTGCTACAGCATTAGAAAGCTGAAGTAGCCCCAATTTGGTTGAAGTCTTGTAACTGAGTAAAGACTCCTTTGCATTCCTAACAACATGGAATGTAGTAATGAGCATTGCATTCTTTGACTTAATCTCTGCAGTTAAAGTTCCAATCACTGGCAAGGCTAACTTCGAAGCATAGGCAGTGGCTTTACCATTGTATTTTTCTAGCTTTGGGAACTGTTTTCTAAATTTTTCATAGTGGCACTCAGCAATGGTATCAATGTTTGATCCAGTGTCAATGAGAACCTTGAGACAAATACCAGCAATGTATACACATGTCTCTGGGTTGTTTGGAAGATCATTCCATTCTGTGATTGCTTGTACTCCATAAGTATAATCACATTCACTGTCATCTGAGACTGGTTGTAATGAAATGTTGTCTTGTACATTGTTAACATTCTTGATTTGAGGTGCAATATTGTGTTTACCACCTCGACCCCTATGACCTGATCCTCGTACAGTGCTTTTATTCATTGACTGTGGTTTCTTTAGTGCAGAACGACACATAGCACCAAAATGACCTAGTTTTCCACACTCATAGCACTTCTTACCTTGAGCAGGACAAACATTATCTTGGTGTGGGTAGTCTCCTCCACAATTGTAACATTTATTGTTGACACCCTCTGATGTGGGTCGTTGTGACTGCTTGAGCCTTGTTCCTTGACCCCAGTTGTGACGTGGTTCTCGGCTAAATTTACTGTTAGGTTTGCCATGATATCTTCTTTGATCACGGTGTCCTCCCTGAACCTTACGTACCTCATCACTGTTAGTAACAGTGGCAGAACCGTTATTGGCATTGCACTCCATGACACGAGCATCACGTGCAGCATCTTCCATTCGACGAGCAATATCCAGTATCTTGGTAAGAGAACTTTCATCATCAACAAGTTCTAGAGCTCTTCGACGGAGACGTGTAGATGTGCATGTTTCAATTATTTGCTGTTTGATTTCTTTGTCAACATCAGCAAACTCACAATGGGCTGCTAAACCCTGCAGACGTGTGTGGTATTGATCCACAGTTTCATTAGAGAGTTGTTTTGCTCTCCTGAAATGCATAATTTCCATTGCAGTATTTTGCCTTGGTTTGAAATGCTCTGTTAGTTTGGCTTTGGCAGTGTCATAATCTTTGGCACCACCAGTGTCTTTCAGTGTGTCAAAGATGTCACAAACTCTATCACCTGCATAATGAAGTAGAAAGGCACGCTTTCTTTCAGCACTTTTGATGTCAGAAACTATCAACAAATTTTCAAACCTTTTAAGCCATTTGACCCACCTCTGTGACAGGTTTGTCTGGTCGCAGTCAGGATCAAATGCAGGAAACTGAGGTATATTTGCCATTTTTACTGAATAAATGTAACTTATCACTTAAATGTTCCTCAGAATATTAAACACTTACTGCACTGTATATGTTAGTCAAGAATTCACTGTAATTACTTTAATTTTGCAAAGCACACAAGCATTTTAATGCAAAAGTTCACAACAGTGCACAATATAGCAGCAACTGACTTCTTACCTAGCCCTTGTGTACATGTGTTGTTCCTACTCACAGCAGCAGCACAGCAGTTGGCACAGCAGTTGGTACAGCAGCAGTTGGTACAGCAGTTGGTACAGCAGTTGGTGCAGCAGTTGGTGCAGCAGTTGGTACAGCAGTCAATTCAGTGTGATGAATTTTGTAGCACGAAGCGTCGTTTCGTAACCAAAACATCAGGTTTTGTACACATCAATGCGTCGTTTCGTGCACAACGTCGGCAGATTCCTCAGTACTGTTTCTTCAGCACAGCTTGGGTAGCACAGCTTGGGTAGCACACAGCATTGGTTAGCACACAGCATCGTTTAGCACACAGCATTGGTTAGCACACAGCATCGGTTAGCATACAGCATCGGGTATGGCGCTCACAGCTTCTCTTCCTCCTCCAGGCAGCATGCTTCTCCCTTGTGTTTGAAACTGAACAAATACCTGCGTTCACAGTTCATCCTCGTCGCCAATGTGGTGTTTGTGTGTTACTGAGGAAGTCTTGGTTGTAGGGTTGATGTAAAGTCATGACTTGGTTACTGACTTTAATACTTAATATGATTACATGACTAGTAGCTACCAAGCTTGGCGGGCGTCCTGTCTGCTCTCTTGTTTACCTTCAATCTCTCTCTGGCGTCCCAGCCGCCGCACATAGAAAACGGATGGTACCATTTTCTGTGAACATGACACCCGGGTATTTCTCCTCCGACACCGGAAGTGGTGGGGCAGCCATTACCATTGCGTTTCGCCAGGGTCCGCAACTCTCTCTCTATCTGTCTCTGTCTCTCTGTCTCCCTCTGTCTCTCTATCTCTCTCTCTCTCTCTCTCTCTCTCTCTGTCTCTCTCTCTCTCGCTCTGTCTCCCTCTCTCTCTCTCTCTCTCTCTCTCTCTCTCTCTCTCTCTCTCTCTCTCTCTCTCTCTCTCTCTCTCTCTCTCTCTCTCTCTCTCTCTCTATCTCAGTCTCTCTGTCTCTCTGTCTCTCTCTCTCTCTCTATCTCCCTGTCTCTCTATCTCTCTCTCTCTCTCTCTCTCTCTCTCTGTCTCTCTCTCTCTCTCTCTCTGTCTCTCTCTCTCTCTGTCTCCATGTCTCTCTCTAACTCTCTCTCTCTCTATCTCTCTCTCTCTCTCTATCTCTCTCTCTCTCTCTCTCTCTCTCTCTGTCTCCATGTCTCTCTCTCTCTATCTCTCTCTCTCTCTCTCTTCTCTCTCTCTCTCTCTCTCTCTCTCTCTCTCTCTCTCTCTCTCTCTCTCTCTCTCTCTCTCTCTCTCTCTCTCTCTCTCTCTCTCTCTCTCTCTCTCTCTCTCTCTCTCTCTCTCTCTCTCTCTCTCTCTCTCTCTCTCTCTCTCTCTCTCTCTCTCTCTCTCTCTCTCTCTCTCTCTCTCTCTCTCTCTCTCCTTCATATTGTTCATTCATTCATAGTTCCTTTCATTAAAACTATTTCAGTTTTACTTATATAAACAAAGCCATGGAGTAGTTTTACTAATACATCTTCTCTAGTATCCAATGATTTTCTTCGAGATTTAAAACACAGCTATTTCAAACGTATTAAAATACAATAATTTGGTATCGAGCTTCAGCTCCTATCCAGCCTTAGTCCCATGCCCTATAATGAATACTAACAGTCCTACCCCTCTAAAATTAAAAAATAATCATATTTCAAACGTAGTTCAATACAGTAATTTAGTTACCAAGCTCCAGCTCTTGTCCTCCACCTTACTTCCCTCACACATCTTCGTTAATACTTATTCGAATTCCGGGAAATTTCTACCCTCTGTATTTCAGACTTAGTTTAGTAAATCCAAACAATTATCAAACTCTAGCTCTTGTCCCCGGCTTAGTTCATTTGTACAAGATCGTTAGTAACAGATCAATTTTCCCGAAATTTAAAGCAGACATACTTCAAAGTTAGTAAATAATATCAAGTCAGTTACTGAGCTCTAGCTCTCGTCCCCCAACTTAGTTCTCTCTCGTATATTTGTAAATAACCCAGCAATTTCACTGAAATTTAAAGCAATCATACTTCAAAGATAGTAAATAAGATCAAGACAGTTACTGAGCTCTAGCTCTCGTCCCCAACTTAGTTCTCTCTCGTATATTTGTAAATAACCCAGCAATTTCACTGTAATTTCTACCCTCTGTATTTCATAGTAAATATGATGTAAACAATTATAAAACTCTAGCTCCTGTCCTCTGTCCAAGTCCACTCCTGTAAATTTATTACTATCAGTCCAATTCTCCTGAGATTTGAACACCAACTACATTTTCAGTCATAGTAAATAAAAACCGGTTCAGTTATCAAGTTTCAACTCTTGCCCCCTCAGCTTAGTTCATTTTTTTGTACAAGTTCTTTATTTTCCAACTAAATCACCTTGAGATTTAAGATCGCTTTATTTCTAACGTAGTAAAATTAATCTGGACATTAACCAAGCTCCATTTCCTCAGTCTTAGATCATCGAACATAATTATATCCGTTCAAGCTCCTCTCCAGCCTAACTGTTTATCAGAGTAAACACCATCCTTAGCGTGAGTTTACACGCAACATCAACCATTAGTACTCGTTCGATCCAACAGAAAAAACAGAGACTCGTGTTAACATAATAGGTGGAAAAAAGTTAATCTTTCTCTTATCACGTTTTATTCAATGACTGGTAGACACTCACATATTTATCTTGGTAAAAAAAAAAAAACATATTAACGGTCGGACAGACAGTTAATATAAATGAAAGTATGACTTAGTCCTTATTCATTACATCGTTCACCATATAAAATATTGGCCTCTACCCCTTTTAGCCCTCTGTAACACAATGTAACGCAACGTAGCGTAACGCAAATCAACTTTTTGCAGTCCAAAATGTCATTTTGAAACGGAAAGTGCGGGCTAGCCCATCTCCATTACATCTCTTACCATATAAATAATTGATGTCTATCAGTTTTAGCTCTCTGTAACACAATGTAACGTGACGTAACGTAACGCAAATCAACTTTTTGCAGTCCGAAATGACATTTTTAAATAAAGTAGGACTTAGTCCATCTCCATTACATCTCCTTCCATAAGAATATTACGGTCTACCAGTTTTAGCCCTCTGTAACACAATGTAACGTAACGGGAAAATCAACTTTCTCGGATGAGCAAATAACATTATTGAAAATGACATCCGTGTTTTAGCCTTTACATCCAAACACAAGAAAAATATTACCGCTTTTCTTGAGAAACTTATATGTGGAGATCATATCTCCAGAGTCCACACAATAAGCCACTCATCACACATCTTCTGTTTTCAAATTGCAGCTCGCATCTAATTCAATGTTATTTTTTTTTGCAGAAACTATGTTTTTGAGATTATGCTCAATGTCGGCAATTACTATTCGTATCATCAAACTCCTTCAGTCATCAAATTCACATTTCATATCGCGTGTGTAGATTAGAGAGAGAAGGCAAACATAGCGTGCAGCTAGTCAAAACTTATCATAACAGATATGATTTCACAGAGTTTTCAACCTTTGCCAGTTTTTTCAATGTTATCTCTTCACTCGTGCTAAGTGAGTCAGACAAAAATGTGACATTTCATTTCATTATTAGCCATGCAATATGTTATTAGCTAGGTAGTCAAAACATATAACAAGCGTTATTTCACAGGAATTTTTTCTAGCAAATATGCTTCCTTTAAGCAGTTCAACACATCAAACACCAGCAGTCTGCGAAATTCCCTTTAGTCAATAATCATCCTTTACAGTATTTCTTGACTAGAATAGCACTCCAAAACATAAGTGGTCATTTTTATTCTCACTGTCGCACTATAGTCAATAATTTGTTTCGCAGAGTGACGAGTTATGCATAGTGACGAGATTTCATGGTGTGCATAGTTTAAGAGAGTTCACACTGTATTAATTACGGTCATGGATATCTTATGTTATGTTTATGAAGACCATCTCTTCTTATTTTTATCATTTTCACGCCCCACAGCTTTACAGTCTTCTCTTATTCTTTTTCAAATAAAGTTTGCATACTGTTTTCCATTGTTATATGATTTACTTCGTCGGAATCTCCGAGGTGGGTTCACCAGTGTAACGAGACAGTACACGAATGTGGAGAACAGGCACACAGGCTTAGATCTCATGTTTCATTGTCATTTCATAACTAAAATCATCCATCAATCAACAGAAAAAGTCATATTCATCATCATTGTTCCTAACTAAAATTATATGTCGTTAAGTAAGAAATATAGTCAAAGACACTCTTCGAGACATCAAGGACTTACTTCTTAACTAAAGTAGCCTTCACTTTGCTAAAATAGTCTTATTCATCATTGTTCATAACTAAAATTATATGACGTTAAGTAAGAAATATAGTCAAAGACACTCTTCGAGACATCAAGGACTTACTCAAAGACATCAAAGTTGATCTGCAAGATATCTTCGAGACATCAAAGTTACTCTTCATTACATCAAAGTCTCATTCAAATACTACTCATGTTCTCAGAAGTCATTCTCAAAGTCCTCACTGATTTTCTCAGAGTCAGCAAAGTTATTCTCAGAGTCACCTTCGTTCTTCAGAGAAACTTTCCAAAACATCTTTGTTCATCAAAGTTATTCTCGAAGTCATCAAAGGTATTCTCTAACTCACTTTTGGTCATTAAAGTTAATTTCTATGTTATAAAAGTTTATCTCAGAGACATCTAAGTTAATCTTAGAGTCATCAAATGTAATCTCTAACTCACTTTTGTTCATCAAAGTTGATCTCAGAGTTAACAAAGGTAATCTCTAACTCACTCTCGTTCATCAAAGTTGTTTCAAAGACATCAAAGTTAATCTCAGAGTTATCCAAAGATATTCTCATGTCCACAAAGTTATTCCAAGAGACGTCAAAGTTGATCAAAGTTATTCTCAGAATCATCAAAGAGATCTCTAATTCACCTTCGTTCACCAAAAAGTTGTTCTCTAAGACACATTCGTTCATCAAAGAAACTCTCCGTCCATCATGTTATTCTTTAAGTCATCTTCAGTCATAAAATTTCTCTCCAAAATGTAACTAGTTCAGCTTTTCATACAATACCGACGCTTCTGTTAAAATATATTTTCTTAGTCACTTTACCCTAAAACTGTTCTCAGAACTACACTGTCCCAATCCTACGTATCCTATCCTCTCCACCCAATGTTGCTTAATTAGCGTAACGTTCCTAAACCTGACTTTACCTATCCTAACTTAACTTACCTTACCTTTACCTATCGTACATAACTTAACCTGCATAACCTAACTTTACCTATCCTAACAGGACTTACTTAACTTAACCTGCACAACCTAACTTACATAACTTATCTTACCTATCCTAAAGTAACCTAACTTGCTTTACCTAACTTAATCTACATTCCCAAACTGCTGTATCCTAACTTATCTAGTCCAAACCAGCCATGATCTAACTTACATAATTATTCCTGCTTGTCTTTGTGTTTCGTCAATCATTGTCTCATATTCATTTACTCATTTCAAGGGTTAATTTCTCAAATGGGCATTTTTGCATTTCAAGTGTTATTTGTTTAAGATTGGGAGTTTAACCATTTCAAAGGATTTTTGTTATATATATATATATATATGGGAATTTACTCGTTTCAAGGGCAAATTTCTCAAATGGCCATTTTTGCAGATCAAGGGTTATTTGTTAAAGTTCATCAAGTTGCTCATAAGTTGTATTTATTATGTTTGTTATTATTTATTTATTCGTATTCCCCAACCCCATTACCTAACCTTCCAGATGTAGTTTATTGTGTTTTTGACGTATTTGTTGAATATATTATCCTTTTCCTAACCTTTCAGATGTAGTTTATTGTGTTTTTTGACGTATTTGTTGAATATATTATCCTTTTCCTAACCTTTCAGATGTAGTTTTGTTTCTCCTTTGTATATTTTTACCCAAACCCACCACCCCACTTAACCTTCTTTCCTTCTTTTACTTTGTTTTCACATATAAGTTCATTCTTTATCTTAGTAATAATAAAAATTACAATAGTAAAGAATCAGATCTGCTAAGAAAAACAAGAGAGCAAGTGAGTGAGAGCATGAAACGAGGAGAAAAGAGTAAGAGAGAGGGGGGAGGAAGAGCATGGGACCTATCTCTCTCCCTTATTCTCTCTCTCTTCCTCCCCCTCTCTCTCTCACTCATTTGCTCAAATGCTCTCTTCTTTCTCAAATTCAAGTCTTGTGCTCCCATGCTCTTCCTCCCCCCTCTCTCTTACTCTTTTCTCCTCGTTTCATGCTCTCACTCACTTGCTCTCTTGTTTTTCTTAGCAGATCTGATTCTTTACTATTGTAATTTTTATTATTACTAAGATAAAGAATGAACTTATATGTGAAAACAAAGTAAAAGAAGGAAAGAAGGTTAAGTGGGATGGTGGGTTTGGGTAAAAATATACAAAGGAGAAACAAAACTACATCTGAAAGGTTAGGAAAAGGATAATATATTCAACAAATACGTCAAAAAACACAATAAACTACATCTGAAAGGTTAGGAAAAGGATAATATATTCAACAAATCCGTCAAAAACACAATAAACTACATCTGGAAGGTTAGGTAATGGGGTTGGGGAATACGAATAAATAAATAATAACAAACATAATAAATACAACTTATGAGCAACTGATATATAACAAAAATCCTTTGAAATGGTTAAACTCCCAATCTTAAACAAATAACACTTGAAATGCAAAAATGCCCATTTGAGAAATTAACCCTTGAAATGAGTAAATGAATATGAGACAATGATTGACGAAACACAAAGACAAGCAGGAATAATTATGTAAGTTAGATCATGGCTGGTTGGACTAGATAAGTTAGGATACAGCAGTTTGGGAATGTAGATTAAGTTAGGTAAAGCAAGTTAGGTTACTTTAGGATAGGTAAGATAAGTTATGTAAGTTAGGTTGTGCAGGTTAAGTTAAGTAAGTCCTGTTAGGATAGGTAAAGTTAGGTTATGCAGGTTAAGTTATGTACGATAGGTAAAGGTAAGGTAAGTTAAGTTAGGATAGGTAAAGTCAGGTTTAGGAACGTTACGCTAACTAAGCAACATTGGGTGGAGAGGATAGGATACGTAGGATTGGGACAGTGTAGTTCTGAGAACAGTTTTAGGGTAAAGTGACTAAGAAAATATATTTTAACAGAAGCGTCGGTATTGTATGAAAAGCTGAATTGGTTACATTTTGGAGAGAAATTTTATGACTGAAGATGACTTAAAGAATAACATGATGGACGGAGAGTTTCTTTGATGAACGAATGTGTCTTAGAGAACAACTTTTTGGTGAACGAAGGTGAATTAGAGATCTCTTTGATGATTCTGAGAATAACTTTGATCAACTTTGACGTCTCTTGGAATAACTTTGTGGACATGAGAATATCTTTGGATAACTCTGAGATTAACTTTGATGTCTTTGAAACAACTTTGATGAACGAGAGTGAGTTAGAGATTACCTTTGTTAACTCTGAGATCAACTTTGATGAACAAAAGTGAGTTAGAGATTACATTTGATGACTCTAAGATTAACTTAGATGTCTCTGAGATAAACTTTTATAACATAGAAATTAACTTTAATGACCAAAAGTGAGTTAGAGAATACCTTTGATGACTCCGAGAATAACTTTGATGAACAAAGATGTTTTGGAAAGTTTCTCTGAAGAACGAAGGTGACTCCGAGAATAACTTTGCTGACTCTGAGAAAATCAGTGAGGACTTTGAGAATGACTTCTGAGAACATGAGTAGTATTTGAATGAGACTTTGATGTCTCGAAGATATCTTGCAGATCAACTTTGATGTCTTTGAGTAAGTCCTTGATGTCTCGAAGAGTGTCTTTGACTATATTTCTTACTTAACGTCATATAATTTTAGTTATGAACAATGATGAATAAGACTATTTTAGCAAAGTGAAGGCTACTTTAGTTAAGAAGTAAGTCCTTGATGTCTCGAAGAGTGTCTTTGACTATATTTCTTACTTAACGACATATAATTTTAGTTAGGAACAATGATGATGAATATGACTTTTTCTGTTGATTGATGGATGATTTTAGTTATGAAATGACAATGAAACATGAGATCTAAGCCTGTGTGCCTGTTCTCCACATTCGTGTACTGTCTCGTTACACTGATGAACCCACCTCGGAGATTCCGACGAAGTAAATCATATAACAATGGAAAACAGTATGCAAACTTTATTTGAAAAAGAATAAGAGAAGACTGCAAAGCCGTGGGGCAAGAAAATGATAAAAATAAGAAGAGATGGTCTTCATAAACATAACATAAGATATCCATGACCGTAATTAATACAGTGTGAACTCTCTTAAACTATGCACACCATGAAATCTCGTCACTATGCATAACTCGTCACTATGCATAACTCGTCACTCTGCGAAACAAATTATTGACTATAGTGCGACAGTGAGAATAAAAATGACCACTTATGTTTTGGAGTGCTATTCTAGTCAAGAAATACTGTAAAGGATGATTATTGACTAAAGGGAATTTCGCAGACCGCCGGTGTTTGATGTGTTGAACTGCTTAAAGGAAGTATATTTGCTAGAAAAAATTCCTGTGAAATAACGCTTGTTATATGTTTTGACTACCTAGCTAATAACATATTGCATGGCTAATAATGAAATGAAATGTCACATTTTTGTCTGACTCACTTAGCACGAGTGAAGAGATAACATTGAAAAAACTGGCAAAGGTTGAAAACTCTGTGAAATCATATCTGTTATGATAAGTTTTGACTAGCTGCACGCTATGTTTGCCTTCTCTCTCTAATCTACACACGCGATATGAAATGTGAATTTGATGACTGAAGGAGTTTGATGATACGAATAGTAATTGCCGACATTGAGCATAATCTCAAAAACATAGTTTCTGCAAAAAAATAACATTAAATTAGATGCGAGCTGCAATTTGAAAACAGAAGATGTGTGATGAGTGGCTTATTGTGTGGACTCTGGAGATATGATCTCCACATATAAGTTTCTCAAGAAAAGCGGTAATATTTTTCTTGTGTTTGGATGTAAAGGCTAAAACACGGATGTCATTTTCAATAATGTTATTTGCTCATCCGAGAAAGTTGATTTTCCCGTTACGTTACATTGTGTTACAGAGGGCTAAAACTGGTAGACCGTAATATTCTTATGGAAGGAGATGTAATGGAGATGGACTAAGTCCTACTTTATTTAAAAATGTCATTTCGGACTGCAAAAAGTTGATTTGCGTTACGTTACGTCACGTTACATTGTGTTACAGAGAGCTAAAACTGATAGACATCAATTATTTATATGGTAAGAGATGTAATGGAGATGGGCTAGCCCGCACTTTCCGTTTCAAAATGACATTTTGGACTGCAAAAAGTTGATTTGCGTTACGCTACGTTGCGTTACATTGTGTTACAGAGGGCTAAAAGGGGTAGAGGCCAATATTTTATATGGTGAACGATGTAATGAATAAGGACTAAGTCATACTTTCATTTATATTAACTGTCTGTCCGACCGTTAATATGTTTTGTTTTTTTTACCAAGATAAATATGTGAGTGTCTACCAGTCATTGAATAAAACGTGATAAGAGAAAGATTAACTTTTTTCACCTATTATGTTAACACGAGTCTCTGTTTTTTCTGTTGGATCGAACGATTACTAATGGTTGATGTTGCGTGTAAACTCACGCTAAGGATGGTGTTTACTCTGATAAACAGTTAGGCTGGAGAGGAGCTTGAACGGATATAATTATGTTCGATGATCTAAGACTGAGGAAATGGAGCTTGGTTAATGTCCAGATTAATTTTACTACGTTAGAAATAAAGCGATCTTAAATCTCAAGGTGATTTAGTTGGAAAATAAAGAACTTGTACAAAAAAATGAACTAAGCTGAGGGGGCAAGAGTTGAAACTTGATAACTGAACCGGTTTTTATTTACTATGACTGAAAATGTAGTTGGTGTTCAAATCTCAGGAGAATTGGACTGATAGTAATAAATTTACAGGAGTGGACTTGGACAGAGGACAGGAGCTAGAGTTTTATAATTGTTTACATCATATTTACTATGAAATACAGAGGGTAGAAATTACAGTGAAATTGCTGGGTTATTTACAAATATACGAGAGAGAACTAAGTTGGGGGACGAGAGCTAGAGCTCAGTAACTGTCTTGATCTTATTTACTATCTTTGAAGTATGACTGCTTTAAATTTCAGTGAAATTGCTGGGTTATTTACAAACATACGAGAGAGAACTAAGTTGGGGGACGAGAGCTAGAGCTCAGTAACTGACTTGATATTATTTACTAACTTTGAAGTATGTCTGCTTTAAATTTCGGGAAAATTGATCTGTTACTAACGATCTTGTACAAATGAACTAAGCCGGGGACAAGAGCTAGAGTTTGATAATTGTTTGGATTTACTAAACTAAGTCTGAAATACAGAGGGTAGAAATTTCCCGGAATTCGAATAAGTATTAACGAAGATGTGTGAGGGAAGTAAGGTGGAGGACAAGAGCTGGAGCTTGGAAACTAAATTACTGTATTGAACTACGTTTGAAATATGATTATTTTTTAATTTTAGAGGGGTAGGACTGTTAGTATTCATTATAGGGCATGGGACTAAGGCTGGATAGGAGCTGAAACTCGATACCAAATTATTGTATTTTAATACGTTTGAAATAGCTGTGTTTTTAATCTCGAAGAAAATCATTGGATACTAGAGAAGATGTATTAGTAAAACTACTCCATGGCTTTGTTTATATAAGTAAAACTGAAATAGTTTTAATGAAAGGAACTATGAATGAATGAACAATATGAAGGAGAGAGAGAGAGAGAGAGAGAGAGAGAGAGAGAGAGAGAGAGAGAGAGAGAGAGAGAGAGAGAGAGAGAGAGAGAGAGAGAGAGAGTTAGAGAGAGACATGGAGACAGAGAGAGAGAGAGACAGAGAGAGAGAGAGAGAGAGACAGAGAGAGAGAGAGAGAGAGAGCGAGAGAGATAGAGAGACAGGGAGACAGAGAGAGAGACAGAGAGACTGAGATAGATAGAGAGAGAGAGAGACAGGGAGACAGAGCGAGAGAGAGAGAGACAGAGAGAGAGAGAGAGAAAGAGAGACAGAGAGAGACAGAGAGACAGAGACAGATAGAGAGAGAGTCGCGGACCCTGGCGAAACGCAATGGTAATGGCTGCCCCACCACTTCCGGTGTCGGAGGAGAAATACCCGGGCTAGTTGGAAAGTTGATCAGTCGGGCTCCAACCTGCGACCAGTACGCTTACCCCTCCGCGGACATTGAAAAACGCTAAGGTAATGGTACACACCCTCCTGCAGGAGACTTTGCCCCCATCCTCACACACTTAGCACTTCCTGTAGGGACGTTAATGGTTTGTCTAACCACATAATGGCCCGCTGCAGTCTCACAACGAGAGTGACTTCACTCTTTCTTGACCCGAACACAGAAAAAGCCAGGTGCACTCCCGTGTCTTTTCCATGCATTTCTTACAACACCACTTAAGGGCTTCCTGTAGGGGAGTCAATGGGTTTGTCTAACCACATAATGGCCCAGAGCACTCTCTCCCGACGAGGGGAAGCTCCATCCAACCCCCACCCAAAACAACATAACAGACTGTGTTGCCTTCTCCTCGCATCTACACACTAACTCACGATCAACAAAATTATTATTATCGCACACTGGATTAAGGCTACGCAAAAAAAAACACGCATACATATTCTTTTACTCCTTCCTCCCTCTTCCTTCTATTTTCTTACTCTATCACTTACTCTACCACTTACTCTCACACTACTCTCATCTTTCCTGACCACTTACCATAAACCCCGAGGACTAGACCCGCGCGGCGGAGGGGGGGCTGCACCTGCTCACACGCCACTCAAGACCGACACGCGCCAAACTTCCGGGAAAATCCTTTACCCCCTGTGACTAGACACCCGCGCTGCGACTACGACGTCGCGCACCACCTGGCACTCATCAACATAACTTACTCTCTTTCACCACCACTTACCCAAACATACATGCTCACATGCGTCCGAAACACCCCAAAACTTCCCCGAAAATCCACCCAAAAACTGGTGCGACTAGACACCTGCGCCACACCTGGCGGCTGGCACTCACGGAGTGCCACCTGGCAGCTGGTGCGCGCGGTTCTAGTCGTATATTACACTACTCGCCATCTGCAACATGGTATCTTCAGGCTACCAAATTAGAAAGGTTAAATATCCCAAAAGGAATCCACAGGGAAATAGCAGTTAGGTTATATAGACTACGTCTAGGTTACAGATGCAACTGGGAGATTGGTGAACTCCGACAGAAAGAGTGCATCTTCTGCCAAACTGTCACAGAAAAGCCATTACTTCACTGTCTACTGGAATGTGAAGCAACCAATGACCTTAGAAGAGCTTTAAGAGTTCCTGAATCATGCAGTGGCCACCCTGAAGCCATCAACACAGCCACTCTCCTGGTCAACAAAGGTGTCCAGCAGCTGGACACCCTCATAAAGACTGTGAAGCAGTATCCTCCCCCGCGATAACAGCTTGATGGTTAAAAGCAACCTCAGAATACTGAGAAAAAAATTTGGACCACTTACGGGCTATTCATGCCCGTGCCACCTCTTGGGTGGCTTAATCTTTATCAATCAATCAATCAACCGAAGTTCTTCACCATTGAACGCCGAGGACAGCGGGTAAACATCTCCATCGATCGCCTTAAACCTGCACACTATGACGCTGCCCCAGACATCCCTCCAGAGACACATCCGCCGACTACGCAGTTCACTTTTCGACCACAGTTACCAGCAGCACCGCCACCTACGACAACGGACGATCCTGTACGACCTCCCACCCTACAACCCCAGTTACCAGCCGCACCACAACCTGATCCTACGACGACGGACGATCCTGTGCGACCTCCCACCCTACGACCCCAGTTAGATATGACATCAGCGAAGAGGAGGAAGTTAACTTTGATGGTTATGTAACACGAGCAGGTCGAACAATTCACCGACCAGCTAAGTTCCTTGATATCCAGTATTTTTCCTTTCATCCCCTGGAAGGGGGAGTTCTGTAGCGAGTAGATTATCCCAATAATATACTCGCTCCAAATGCATTGTTAATATTCCTGTCAACCTTTGGAGATGAATGAGGTGAGGCATTGCCCGGGCAACACGGTGAGGTGTTGCCCGAGCATATAAGCAGCAGAATAGCAAACATTAACTAGTCTACTTTCAAGTGTGGTCTAGAGCAGACACTTGCGAGATACTGTACCGACGCTCAGTGCGCTCAACTCACACCAAAGTATCACCTGTGTACTTCTGCATAATCGACCAAATATATATATAGTATCTTAGTGTCTGTGTTTATTGTCACCATACTTTACGTAATAATAGAACCGTTACATGCCTCTCCCTTTAAGTTTATCTTGGACTCGTATTATGATTAGTTCCTTCAGCAATTTATTGCTCAAGGGGCACTTGTTCTAGCATGCTAAGCATTTGCTGTATCTTTGGGGGTGCTCCGCTGGAACCCCCAAAGTGATAAGCTTGCAGATAGCTAAGAAATATTCCCTTGAATAGTAATTAGTGTAATTAAATTAATGCAACTTTCATTTACTACCTATGGATGTAGTTATTAATTGTAATTGATTTCTACTTTATCATTAAGTATTATTCATTATAATTATTCCTTAATACTTTATTGTTATGCACTAGTCAATAATTATTTATCATTCATCCTAATTAGCTATTTGATTCATTAAAAATAATTGCTTATCATTATACTATTTGTTATTATTATTATTTATTATATAATAATAATTAATTTATTATTTATTATTTTATTATATATTAATTTATTATTTACCATTATAAAATAAACAAGTCCCCAATCTGAGCACGTTTTCTTCCAACCTCAGAAAAAACATAACCTCTCCGCTTACTTCAGGTATAATCACCGATAGCACTACAGACCATTACCCCACATTTCTCTTAACTAACATTAGCAAACCACCTCTAGAGTCAAGGGAGTTAAGTTTTAGGCTGCACAATGAAACTGCTATAAACAATTTTATAACTGCTGCTGATAATATCAACTGGGAGTCCGAGTTAGGTAACATAGGGGACATCAACCTAGCAGTGCAATCTTTTCTTCAAAAAACCATTAGCCTTTATAACACCCACCTTGAGGTGTTTCCGGGGCTTAGCGTCCCTGCGGCCCGGTCGTCGACCAGGCCTGCTGGTTGCTGGACTGATCAACCAGGCTGTTGGACGCGGCTGCTCGCAGCCTGACGTATGAGTCACAGCCTGGTTGATCAGGTATACTTTGGAAGTGCTTATCCAGTTCTCTCTTGAACACTGTGAGAGGATTGCCAGTTATGCCCCTTATGTGTAGCGGAAGCGAGTTGAACAGTCTCTGGCCTCTGATGTTAATAGAGTTCTCTCTCAGAGTACCTGTTGCACCTCCGCTTTTCAACGGGGGTATTCTGCACATCCTGCCATGTCTTCTGGTCTCATGTGATGTTATTTCTGTGTGCAGGTATGGGACCAGCCCCCTCTAATATTTTCCACGTGTAAATTATTATGTATCTCTCCCGCCTGCGCTCAAGGGAGTACAGATTTAGGCTCTTTAGTCGGTCCCAATAGTTTAGGTGTTTTACTGAGTGGATTCTAGCAGTAAAGTCTGTGGGTGCAGTCTATAGAATTCCTAACACTGATGTGTCCGAATTCAACTCAAACCTTAGAAATCTAATACTTGATAACAGACTGAACAAAAACCATCTAATTATCGCAGGGGACTTTAATATTGACCTCTGCGAGCCTGAACACCCTACTGCTGTTAGCTTCCTCAACTGTATGAATTCCTGCTTCCTCATACCCTTAATCACTAGACCTACTAGAATCACTGATAGCACTGCCACGACTCTAGATCACATCTGGACAAACATAACCTCTCCACTTACTTCAGGTATAATCACCGATAGCACTACAAACCATTACCCCACATTTCTCTTAACTAACATTAGCAAACCACCTCTAGAGTCAAGAGAGTTAAGTTTTAGACTGCACAATGAAACTGCTATAGACAATTTTATAACTGCTGCTGATAATGTCAATTGGGAGTCTGAGTTAGGTAACATAGAGGACATCAACCTAGCAGTGCAATCTTTTCTTCAAAAAACTCTTAGCCTTTATAACAGCCACTGTCCTATGCTTACAAAACAAGTCACAACCAAAAGGCTTAACAATCCCTGGCTTACAAAGGGAATACTTAAATCCATTAATAAAAAACATGACCTTGAGAAGAAGTATAGGTTAGGAATTGTCTCCAAAGAATTCTCAAAGAATTACTCATTATTGCTATCTAAGATAATTAGACGAGCCAAAACTAAATACTACGAAGATAAATTTACCCAAATAAAGAGCAACACTAAAAAAACTTGGAGCACAATTTCACAAATATTGGGATCAAAGAAGACTTTAAATAACAAACCAACACTCCTGTCCAATAACGATGGTCAACTTTCAGCCTCTGATTCTGCTATTGAGTTCAATAGGTTCTTCTCTTCCATTGGGTCATCCCATGCAAATGATATTCCATCTTCCAGTACTGACGTTAAGGACTATCTTACAGGTAACTATCCAGTCTCTGTACCTAAAGCCTATTAATTCCACTGACGTCAATGATGTAACAAACTAGGCTGTTGTAAGAATTATCCAGAGTGGTTTATCGACAAAAGAGAACGGGAACCTGAGCCCGCGTGGTGACCTGGGGACCTGACCCCAGGGGAATTCGCGGTGAAAATAACCGACGCTTTGTTCTGGCTTACAAAGGGAATACTTAAATCTATTAATAAAAAACATGACCTTGAGAAGAAGTATAGGTTAGGAATTGTCTCCAAAGAATTCTCAAAGAATTACTCATTACTGCTGTCTAAGATAATTAGACGAGCCAAAACTAAATACTACGAAGATAAATTTACCCAAATAAAGAGCAACATTAAACAAACTTGGAGAACAATTTCTCAAATATTGGGATCAAAGAAGTCTATAAATAACAAACCCACTCTCCTGTCTAATAACGATGGTCAGCTTTCAGCCTCTGATTCTGCTACTGAGTTCAATAGGTTCTTCTCTTCCATTGGTTCATCCCTTGCAAATGATATTCCATCTTCCAGTACAGACATTAATGACTATCTTTCAGGTAACTATCCACAGTCTCTGTACCTAAAGCCTATTAATTCCACCTACGTCAATGAGATAATCCTTTCCCTTAAAACCAAGTCTGGTGCCCTTGAGGAGATACCAACTTTAATTTACAAAAAAGCCTCCAGATCTTTAGCCCCTGCTATTGCTTTGCTCTTCAACAAGTCACTTGAACTCCAAACCTTCCCAGATATTCTAAAAAAAGCGAGAGTAACGCCTGTCCACAAATGTGGTAATCTCACAGATGTTAACAACTACAGACCTATATCTATCCTGCCAAACTTGTCAAAAATTTTTGAAAAACTAATCTATAAGCAGCTTTACATATCTAGCCAAACTCAATATACTTAGCCCTTGCCAATATGGCTTCAGACCCAAAAAAAGCACTAACGATGCACTTATTAGTATGCTTAACTCGATTCATACAGCTCTTGATAAAAATGAGTTCTCTGTTGGGTTGTTTGTGGACCTGCGTAAAGCTTTTGACACTGTCAACCACCAAAACCTTCTTCTTAAATTACATCATTATGGAGTCAGAGGACACTCCCTACAATACCTCAAATCCTACCTTACTGACAGGCTCCAATATGTTTCTGTGAATAATACAATTTCTCCCACCCTACCCATCAACATTGGTGTTCCCCAGGGCAGCATACTTGGCCCTCTCCTCTTTCTCATCTACATTAATGACCTTCCAAATGCCTCCCAAAACCTCAAACCAATTCTATTTGCTGACGACACAACCTTCATTTACTCCAGTCCTGATCCCCTTGCTCTAAATGCCACAGTAAATACTGAGCTAAATAAAGTCCATCTGTGGCTAACTGCCAACAAACTCACCCTTAACATTGACAAAACCTTTTATATTCTGTTTGGCAATAAATCCTCTAATCAAATAAATCTCAAAATAAACAATACCCAAATTTGTAACAAATTAGATGGCAAATCCCTTGGCATTCTCATTGACCACAAGCTTAATTTCCAGGGACACATTCTAAACATATCAAAAAAAGTTTCAAAAACTGTGGGCATTCTTTCTAAGATCAGATATTATGTACCACGCCCTGCCCTGGTGACTCTCTATTACTCCCTTATCTTTCCATATCTCAACTATGGTATTTGTGCTTGGGGCTCTACTACCCAAAATCACTTACGTCCTCTAATTACTCAACACAAAGCTGCTATTAGGACAATATCCAATTCTGGCCCCAGACATCGTACCCCTACTTAAATCTCTGAATATGTTAGACATTAAGTCACTGCACATTCTCTCATGTGTATTATACATATATAAAACGCTAAACTATAATGCCAATCCTGATCTCAAAAGCTTCATAGAAGGTTGTATCAGAATCCATGAGCATCACACCAGAAATAAATACAGTTTTGATATTCCTAGAGTATGACTTAATCAAACTAGAAATGCTCTACAAATCAAGGGGCCCAGAATGTGGAATGACCTTCCCAACCATGTTAAAGACTGTACCTCTCTCAACCAGTTTAAGTTAAAAGCGAAGCTATACCTAATAAATTCCCTGTAACCTAGCTACCTTACCCTTCTATTGTCAACCAATGTCTGTTTTTTTCTTTAAAGAGCGCTGTTTGTCGACATAATTGTATTTGTGCTGCTTTTTCATCTATGTTTTCATTTCTTGTTTTCATTCTACTCATTATGCTCAATTAGTATTAAGCTTGTCATTTAAGTTTATCATGCCCGAAACGCTTTGCGTAATAGTGGCTTTAGGCATTGTATGTACTAGCTATACCTATAAGTTAAACAATCCTTGTAAATATTTATTGTATGTATGTACCTTACCTAAATAAAATTGTATTGTATTGTATTGTATTGTTCATAAGCTGCGTATAATGAATCATCCTATAGTATTCAGTAATTTAGAGAAATTAGCCTTTATTCATTTTGTATTAAAATTGTATTGTATAATAGTACTGGGTACAATATCAAGAGTATTCTAATTATTGAGTTTAAGTCACCATCAGTGACGTCACGAATCAGATCTAACTTGTAAGGCGGAGTGACCGGCGGTCATAGGTCATCAGGGTTGACATGTTTACTATTTCTCTAAGTTCAATTAACCATTTTGGGGATCGGGAACAGCTCTGCCGTTAGATGTTTGTGTAATTTAATTTCAGTAAAATAATTCAACCAGTCTGGATCAATTAAGTACAACAGAGGTTAATTGTTATAACTTAAACCTTGCTAGTAACTGGGTAGAACTTTGACTAGGCGGAAGGATACAATGCTCTAGTCTGGGGTAGACCAGACGAGGAAGAGATCAGTGTGGACACAAGAGCAACTGGGAGAGGTCAACCATCTTACCTCTCCCCAAGACCAGCCCAACATCTTTAGCTGGTAAAACATAGAGGTATAGTTGCTATGGTTATGTATAGGGATAGTCTCATTGCCATTCAGGTCAAGTAGGGAGTGTTAAAGTGACAGGGAGTGACCATATTTAGATTTTGTTTTAGTTTTTCTTTTAATAAATTAATTAGTTAATATTTTGTATTTTATTATTTCCATGTGTTATGTGAACTTGTCCTGGTCATGTGGTCCACACGAGGTAAAGTTGGATTGGGCGCCGATTCTAACATCGAATCGGAATTCATCATTCCCGTCTAATTAATTCCACACTTAAGAACTCTCAAGGTCATCGGTTATAGTGGGGATCAAGCCCCAAGGTTGATTAATTCGCATGATCGATCCAGACCTCGATCATTGCTGTGTTACTGGTCTGGTGGTGGCGGCGGAGGCGACTCTAGGGTTTTGCTCATAGCCTAGGTCGTCGGTGCAGTCTCGCCACCCTATGGTGACGAGATCTCGCGCTGTACAGTAAAGTAACTTCCTTGGTTAGTATAATTTAGTATTCATTAGATTTTCCTGTAAAGGCAATGAGGTGTACTATGTCTATACTTGACTCAGGTAGCAACTTTTACCGTGCTCTTGGGTTCCACCCCCACCAAACCCAGAGTATATCTATGCTTCCGCTGTGTTGTGTCTGTCTGTTCCCAGGTCTGATTGGTACACCGACCCAGTTGTTCCAGCCACACGTGAACCCTTGTCTGTAAAGACTGAGGGGGGAGGCACGTTACACAAAGCCCTCCCCCCACCAGACCCAGTAACCCATACATCAGTTACTTTGGGGATAAGTGACTGTCCAAGAGTCACCCGGCCGACGCCTCACGTCACTAACGAGGTTGTCAGGGCCAGCGAGCTGTCCACATTATAGCAGTCACCGGAGGTGCCATACAACGCCGGGGTAGCTGTCTCGAGATCACCACTACCCACCTGCTGCGTCATCAAGACTGCAGCCATTCCAGCAGTGTTGGAGGAGAGGTCAAGAAATGGAAAGCACTTAGCAGTACTCAAGAATTTCGCCGGAAGATTAATGATTACGTCATCTGAAGTAACAAGAAAGCAGAAGTAAGGCGGTCACAGGTGGAAGGCACGGTTTCCCTACAGAGTACCGGGACTCGCCAATAGAAGGTCGCAAAATTGTTTCCTTTGGCCTAAAGTCGGCGGTACGAGGGTATACACAGTTGGTGTTTACGGCCTAGTAACCTGGTGACATCAAGAAACGCCTGAGATGACGTGGGCAATGATGGAAGACGAGATTCACCTGTTCTGCAAACAAGCAACCCGCCTCTACGACCTTCTGACACCACTCCTGCTAAGAGACACCGTTGGTACATCCAGTCCTGCTCGGCTGTGGTCATCTGCGCCGTCAAGTTTAACATCAAGACTGCCGTGTGAACTGTGATTGATATGAAGGCGTGTAGACTGTCGAGAGCAAGATTAATGGCCGAAGTAACAGTATTCTACAGCTGTCACTTGGCACTCAGCTCTACTACACTCTGTCGTCATTCAGGAGTACTGGATGGGAGTACAAGAGGACCAGGTATTGATGTCTACACATGGGGAGAAGCAAGATCGACATCGTCATCGTTAGCGACTACATTCAGCATCCAGCAGCATCGATTTTTTTTTCTCGATTACTCAATATGAACAATTGATACAAACAACAAAGTTGGCTCTGAACATCTGTGTAAAGAACATCTGGACACTTTTGTTTAAATGTTGAAAAACAGATTTAGAATCAATACTTTATAAATGTTGAAAAACAGATTTAAAATAATTCTGGTATAATATATGAATTTTACTTTATAAATTGGTCAGTAATCAAAATCGAAGCCTCTGTGTAATTGTCTCAGCCCAGAACAAACGGTTATGGAAAATTATGTTGTGCCATTTTTTGCAGAATGTTTGAACACAGGAGAGGCGGACCAATATAAACATTGACACTTCTAGTGAGTGAGAACACTTGGCTGTACAGTCAGCTGAAACCTGTGATATGGTATAGGAATTTTTTTTTTATTTTTAGATACATGTAATAAACGTTAGGTGTGTTCCTTAACATGTCAAGGTTGACATTGATTGGGGAGTGGGTAGTACACGGATGTGAACTTGATAGTTCCGTAGTACGCTCCCGGATGACTGAAAGTTCAGTCTGAAGATATAACTTTAATGTTTGTTTGAGCACGGTGTGGCCGGCTCTAGAGGACACACGAACTTGGCTAGTGAAGAGCCAAGGGAGTTTAATAGCTAGTCTTTGATGGTAGAGTAGGGACATGTTATTCAGCTATGTCAGTAAGGATAGGATGTATGTTTCTTGATGTTAGAGGATTGCTGTCAGTTGACAGCTGAGAAACTTATGAAATGTGAACATATTTATTATGATGTTGGACTATTATTTGTCAAATTTTATTAGTTAGGTTAGCTTTTGTTTGTGGCATGAGTTGAATTCTGGGTTTGGATACTAAACCTCGTGATTTTTTAACAAATTAACAAGGTTTACTAAGTGCTTGTGCGGGGGGGGGGGGGTTGTAACAAACTAGGCTGTTGTAAGAATTATCCAGAGTGGTTTATCGACAAAAGAGAACGGGAACCTGAGCCCGCGTGGTGACCTGGGGACCTGACCCCAGGGGAATTCGCGGTGAAAATAACCGACGCTTTGTTCATAAGCTGCGTATAATGAATCATCCTATAGTATTCAGTAATTTAGAGAAATTAGCCTTTATTCATTTTGTATTAAAATTGTATTGTATAATAGTACTGGGTACAATATCAAGAGTATTCTAATTATTGAGTTTAAGTCACCATCAGTGACGTCACGAATCAGATCTAACTTGTAAGGCGGAGTGACCGGCGGTCATAGGTCATCAGGGTTGACATGTTTACTATTTCTCAAAGTTCAATTAACCATTTTGGGGATCGGGAACAGCTCTGCCGTTAGATGTTTGTGTAATTTAATTTCAGTAAAATAATTCAACCAGTCTGGATCAATTAAGTACAACAGAGGTTAATTGTTATAACTTAAACCTTGCTAGTAACTGGGTAGAACTTTGACTAGGCGGAAGGATACAATGCTCTAGTCTGGGGTAGACCAGACGAGGAAGAGATCAGTGTGGACACAAGAGCAACTGGGAGAGGTCAACCATCTTACCTCTCCCCAAGACCAGCCCAACATCTTTAGCTGGTAAAACATAGAGATATAGTTGCTATGGTTATGTATAGGGATAGTCTCATTGCCATTCAGGTCAAGTAGGGAGTGTTAAAGTGACAGGGAGTGACCATATTTAGATTTTGTTTTAGTTTTTCTTTTAATAAATTAATTAGTTAATATTTTGCATTTTATTATTTCCATGTGTTATGTGAACTTGTCCTGGTCACGTGGTCCACACGAGGTAAAGTTGGATTGGGCGCCGATTCTAACATCGAATCGGAATTCATCATTCCCGTCTAATTAATACCACACTTAAGAACTCTCAAGGTCATCGGTTATAGTGGGGATCAAGCCCCAAGGTTGATTAATTCGCATGATCGATCCAGACCTCGATCATTGCTGTGTTACTGGTCTGGTGGTGGCGGCGGAGGCGACTCTAGGGTTTTGCTCATAGCCTAGGTCACGTCATACGGGTTGTAGAATCCTAAGTCAGTCAATCGTCTTAGGACCACGTGGCGTGGAGTTGGCTTTGGTAAAAGTTTTGGAGTCCCTTGGTAGAGAATAAAAAGTAAGAATACGGGTAGAGGGCAAAGAAGGAAAGATAAGTAGAGAGAAACCCTAACCCGTGTTACAATGAGATAATCCTTTCCCTTAAAACCAAGTCTAGTGCCCTTGAGGAGATACCAACTTTAATTTACAAAAAAGCCTCCAGATCTTTAGCCCCTGCTATTGCATTGCTCTTCAACAAGTCACTTGAACTCCAAACCTTTCCAGATATTCTAAAAAAAAGTGAGAGTAACGCCTGTCCACAAATGTGGTGATCTCACAGATGTTAACAACTACAGACCTATATCAATCCTGCCAAACTTGTCAAAAATTTTTGAAAAACTAATCTATAAGCAGCTTTACTCGTATCTAGCCAAACACAATATACTTAGCCCTTGCCAATATGGCTTCAGACCCAAAAAAAGCACTAACGATGCACTTATTAGTATGCTAAACTCGATTCATACAGCTCTTGATAAAAATGAGTTCCCTGTTGGGTTATTTGTGGACCTGCGAAAAGCTTTTGACACTGTCAACCACCAAAACCTTCTTCTTAAATTACATCATTATGGAGTCAGAGGACACTCCCTACAATACCTCAAATCCTACCTTACTGACAGGCTCCAATATGTTTCTGTGAATAATACAATTTCTCCCACCCTACCCATCAACATTGGTGTTCCCCAGGGCAGCATACTTGGCCCTCTCCTCTTTCTCATCTACATTAATGACCTTCCAAATGCCTCCCAAAACCTCAAACCAATTCTATTTGCTGACGACACAACCTTCATTTACTCCAGTCCTGATCCCCTTGCTCTAAATGCCACAGTAAATACTGAGCTAAATAAAGTCCATCTGTGGCTAACTGCCAACAAACTCACCCTTAACATTGACAAAACCTTTTATATTCTGTTTGGCAATAAATCCTCTAATCAAATAAATCTCAAAATAAACAATACCCAAATTTGTAACAAATTAGATGGCAAATCCCTTGGCATTCTCATTGACCACAAGCTTAATTTCCAGGGACACATTCTAAACATATCAAAAAAAGTTTCAAAAACTGTGGGCATTCTTTCTAAGATCAGATATTATGTACCACGCCCTGCCCTGGTGACTCTCTATTACTCCCTTATCTTTCCATATCTCAACTATGGTATTTGTGCTTGGGGCTCTACTACCCAAAATCACTTACGTCCTCTAATTACTCAACACAAAGCTGCTATTAGGACAATATCCAATTCTGGCCCCAGACATCGTACCCCTACTTAAATCTCTGAATATGTTAGACATTAAGTCACTGCACATTCTCTCATGTGTATTATACATATATAAAACGCTAAACTATAATGCCAATCCTGATCTCAAAAGCTTCATAGAAGGTTGTATCAGAATCCATGAGCATCACACCAGAAATAAATACAGTTTTGATATTCCTAGAGTATGACTTAATCAAACTAGAAATGCTCTACAAATCAAGGGGCCCAGAATGTGGAATGACCTTCCCAACCATGTTAAAGACTGTACCTCTCTCAACCAGTTTAAGTTAAAAGCGAAGCTATACCTAATAAATTCCCTGTAACCTAGCTACCTTACCCTTCTATTGTCAACCAATGTCTGTTTTTTTCTTTAAAGAGCGCTGTTTGTCGACATAATTGTATTTGTGCTGCTTTTTCATCTATGTTTTCATTTCTTGTTTTCATTCTACTCATTATGCTCAATTAGTATTAAGCTTGTCATTTAAGTTTATCATGCCCGAAACGCTTTGCGTAATAGTGGCTTTAGGCATTGTATGTACTAGCTATACCTATAAGTTAAACAATCCTTGTAAATATTTATTGTATGTATGTACCTTACCTAAATAAAATTGTATTGTATTGTATTGTATTGTTCATAAGCTGCGTATAATGAATCATCCTATAGTATTCAGTAATTTAGAGAAATTAGCCTTTATTCATTTTGTATTAAAATTGTATTGTATAATAGTACTGGGTACAATATCAAGAGTATTCTAATTATTGAGTTTAAGTCACCATCAGTGACGTCACGAATCAGATCTAACTTGTAAGGCGGAGTGACCGGCGGTCATAGGTCATCAGGGTTGACATGTTTACTATTTCTCTAAGTTCAATTAACCATTTTGGGGATCGGGAACAGCTCTGCCGTTAGATGTTTGTGTAATTTAATTTCAGTAAAATAATTCAACCAGTCTGGATCAATTAAGTACAACAGAGGTTAATTGTTATAACTTAAACCTTGCTAGTAACTGGGTAGAACTTTGACTAGGCGGAAGGATACAATGCTCTAGTCTGGGGTAGACCAGACGAGGAAGAGATCAGTGTGGACACAAGAGCAACTGGGAGAGGTCAACCATCTTACCTCTCCCCAAGACCAGCCCAACATCTTTAGCTGGTAAAACATAGAGGTATAGTTGCTATGGTTATGTATAGGGATAGTCTCATTGCCATTCAGGTCAAGTAGGGAGTGTTAAAGTGACAGGGAGTGACCATATTTAGATTTTGTTTTAGTTTTTCTTTTAATAAATTAATTAGTTAATATTTTGTATTTTATTATTTCCATGTGTTATGTGAACTTGTCCTGGTCATGTGGTCCACACGAGGTAAAGTTGGATTGGGCGCCGATTCTAACATCGAATCGGAATTCATCATTCCCGTCTAATTAATTCCACACTTAAGAACTCTCAAGGTCATCGGTTATAGTGGGGATCAAGCCCCAAGGTTGATTAATTCGCATGATCGATCCAGACCTCGATCATTGCTGTGTTACTGGTCTGGTGGTGGCGGCGGAGGCGACTCTAGGGTTTTGCTCATAGCTTAGGTCGTCGGTGCAGTCTCGCCACCCTATGGTGACGAGATCTCGCGCTGTACAGTAAAGTAACTTCCTTGGTTAGTATAATTTAGTATTCATTAGATTTTCCTGTAAAGGCAATGAGGTGTACTATGTCTATACTTGACTCAGGTAGCAACTTTTACCGTGCTCTTGGGTTCCACCCCCACCAAACCCAGAGTATATCTATGCTTCCGCTGTGTTGTGTCTGTCTGTTCCCAGGTCTGATTGGTACACCGACCCAGTTGTTCCAGCCACACGTGAACCCTTGTCTGTAAAGACTGAGGGGGGAGGCACGTTACACAAAGCCCTCCCCCCACCAGACCCAGTAACCCATACATCAGTTACTTTGGGGATAAGTGACTGTCCAAGAGTCACCCGGCCGACGCCTCACGTCACTAACGAGGTTGTCAGGGCCAGCGAGCTGTCCACATTATAGCAGTCACCGGAGGTGCCATACAACGCCGGGGTAGCTGTCTCGAGATCACCACTACCCACCTGCTGCGTCATCAAGACTGCAGCCATTCCAGCAGTGTTGGAGGAGAGGTCAAGAAATGGAAAGCACTTAGCAGTACTCAAGAATTTCGCCGGAAGATTAATGATTACGTCATCTGAAGTAACAAGAAAGCAGAAGTAAGGCGGTCACAGGTGGAAGGCACGGTTTCCCTACAGAGTACCGGGACTCGCCAATAGAAGGTCGCAAAATTGTTTCCTTTGGCCTAAAGTCGGCGGTACGAGGGTATACACAGTTGGTGTTTACGGCCTAGTAACCTGGTGACATCAAGAAACGCCTGAGATGACGTGGGCAATGATGGAAGACGAGATTCACCTGTTCTGCAAACAAGCAACCCGCCTCTACGACCTTCTGACACCACTCCTGCTAAGAGACACCGTTGGTACATCCAGTCCTGCTCGGCTGTGGTCATCTGCGCCGTCAAGTTTAACATCAAGACTGCCGTGTGAACTGTGATTGATATGAAGGCGTGTAGACTGTCGAGAGCAAGATTAATGGCCGAAGTAACAGTATTCTACAGCTGTCACTTGGCACTCAGCTCTACTACACTCTGTCGTCATTCAGGAGTACTGGATGGGAGTACAAGAGGACCAGGTATTGATGTCTACACATGGGGAGAAGCAAGATCGACATCGTCATCGTTAGCGACTACATTCAGCATCCAGCAGCATCGATTTTTTTTTCTCGATTACTCAATATGAACAATTGATACAAACAACAAAGTTGGCTCTGAACATCTGTGTAAAGAACATCTGGACACTTTTGTTTAAATGTTGAAAAACAGATTTAGAATCAATACTTTATAAATGTTGAAAAACAGATTTAAAATAATTCTGGTATAATATATGAATTTTACTTTATAAATTGGTCAGTAATCAAAATCGAAGCCTCTGTGTAATTGTCTCAGCCCAGAACAAACGGTTATGGAAAATTATGTTGTGCCATTTTTTGCAGAATGTTTGAACACAGGAGAGGCGGACCAATATAAACATTGACACTTCTAGTGAGTGAGAACACTTGGCTGTACAGTCAGCTGAAACCTGTGATATGGTATAGGAATTTTTTTTTTATTTTTAGATACATGTAATAAACGTTAGGTGTGTTCCTTAACATGTCAAGGTTGACATTGATTGGGGAGTGGGTAGTACACGGATGTGAACTTGATAGTTCCGTAGTACGCTCCCGGATGACTGAAAGTTCAGTCTGAAGATATAACTTTAATGTTTGTTTGAGCACGGTGTGGCCGGCTCTAGAGGACACACGAACTTGGCTAGTGAAGAGCCAAGGGAGTTTAATAGCTAGTCTTTGATGGTAGAGTAGGGACATGTTATTCAGCTATGTCAGTAAGGATAGGATGTATGTTTCTTGATGTTAGAGGATTGCTGTCAGTTGACAGCTGAGAAACTTATGAAATGTGAACATATTTATTATGATGTTGGACTATTATTTGTCAAATTTTATTAGTTAGGTTAGCTTTTGTTTGTGGCATGAGTTGAATTCTGGGTTTGGATACTAAACCTCGTGATTTTTTAACAAATTAACAAGGTTTACTAAGTGCTTGTGCGGGGGGGGGGGGGTTGTAACAAACTAGGCTGTTGTAAGAATTATCCAGAGTGGTTTATCGACAAAAGAGAACGGGAACCTGAGCCCGCGTGGTGACCTGGGGACCTGACCCCAGGGGAATTCGCGGTGAAAATAACCGACGCTTTGTTCATAAGCTGCGTATAATGAATCATCCTATAGTATTCAGTAATTTAGAGAAATTAGCCTTTATTCATTTTGTATTAAAATTGTATTGTATAATAGTACTGGGTACAATATCAAGAGTATTCTAATTATTGAGTTTAAGTCACCATCAGTGACGTCACGAATCAGATCTAACTTGTAAGGCGGAGTGACCGGCGGTCATAGGTCATCAGGGTTGACATGTTTACTATTTCTCAAAGTTCAATTAACCATTTTGGGGATCGGGAACAGCTCTGCCGTTAGATGTTTGTGTAATTTAATTTCAGTAAAATAATTCAACCAGTCTGGATCAATTAAGTACAACAGAGGTTAATTGTTATAACTTAAACCTTGCTAGTAACTGGGTAGAACTTTGACTAGGCGGAAGGATACAATGCTCTAGTCTGGGGTAGACCAGACGAGGAAGAGATCAGTGTGGACACAAGAGCAACTGGGAGAGGTCAACCATCTTACCTCTCCCCAAGACCAGCCCAACATCTTTAGCTGGTAAAACATAGAGATATAGTTGCTATGGTTATGTATAGGGATAGTCTCATTGCCATTCAGGTCAAGTAGGGAGTGTTAAAGTGACAGGGAGTGACCATATTTAGATTTTGTTTTAGTTTTTCTTTTAATAAATTAATTAGTTAATATTTTGCATTTTATTATTTCCATGTGTTATGTGAACTTGTCCTGGTCACGTGGTCCACACGAGGTAAAGTTGGATTGGGCGCCGATTCTAACATCGAATCGGAATTCATCATTCCCGTCTAATTAATACCACACTTAAGAACTCTCAAGGTCATCGGTTATAGTGGGGATCAAGCCCCAAGGTTGATTAATTCGCATGATCGATCCAGACCTCGATCATTGCTGTGTTACTGGTCTGGTGGTGGCGGCGGAGGCGACTCTAGGGTTTTGCTCATAGCCTAGGTCACGTCATACGGGTTGTAGAATCCTAAGTCAGTCAATCGTCTTAGGACCACGTGGCGTGGAGTTGGCTTTGGTAAAAGTTTTGGAGTCCCTTGGTAGAGAATAAAAAGTAAGAATACGGGTAGAGGGCAAAGAAGGAAAGATAAGTAGAGAGAAACCCTAACCCGTGTTACAATGAGATAATCCTTTCCCTTAAAACCAAGTCTAGTGCCCTTGAGGAGATACCAACTTTAATTTACAAAAAAGCCTCCAGATCTTTAGCCCCTGCTATTGCATTGCTCTTCAACAAGTCACTTGAACTCCAAACCTTTCCAGATATTCTAAAAAAAAGTGAGAGTAACGCCTGTCCACAAATGTGGTGATCTCACAGATGTTAACAACTACAGACCTATATCAATCCTGCCAAACTTGTCAAAAATTTTTGAAAAACTAATCTATAAGCAGCTTTACTCGTATCTAGCCAAACACAATATACTTAGCCCTTGCCAATATGGCTTCAGACCCAAAAAAAGCACTAACGATGCACTTATTAGTATGCTAAACTCGATTCATACAGCTCTTGATAAAAATGAGTTCCCTGTTGGGTTATTTGTGGACCTGCGAAAAGCTTTTGACACTGTCAACCACCAAAACCTTCTTCTTAAATTACATCATTATGGAGTCAGAGGACACTCCCTGCAATACCTCAAATCCTACCTTACTGACAGGCTCCAGTATGTTTCTGTGAATAATTCAATTTCTCCCACCCTACCCATCAACATTGGTGTTCCTTAGGGCAGCATACTTGGCCCTTTCCTCTTTCTCATCTACATTAATGACCTTCCAAATGCCTCCCAACACCTCAAACCAATTCTATTTGCTGACGACACAACCTTCATTTACTCCAGTCCTGACCCCCTTCTTGAGAGGTTTTCTTGAGATGATTTCGGGGCTTTAGTGTCCCCGCGGCCCGGTCCTCGACCAGGCCTCCACCCCCAGGAAGCAGCCCGTGACAGCTGACTAACTCCCAGGTACCTATTTACTGCTAGGTAACAGGGGCATTTAGGGTGAAAGAACTTTGCCCATTTGTTTCTGCCTCGTGCGGGAATCGAACCCACGCCACAGAATTACGAGTCCTGCGCGCTATCCACCAGGCTACGAGGCCCCCCTTGCTCTAAATGCCACAGTAAATACTGAGCTAAATAAAGTCCATCTTTGGCTAACTGCCAACAAACTCACCCTTAACATTGACAAAACTTTCTATATTCTGTTTGGCAATAAATCCTCTAATCAAATAAATCTCAAAATAAACAATTCCCAAATTTGTAACAAATTAGATGGCAAATTCCTTGGCATTCTCATTGACCACAAGCTGAATTTCCAGGGACACATTCTAAATATATCTAAAAAAGTTTCAAAAACTGTTGGCATTCTTTCTAAGATCAGATATTATGTACCCCGCCCTGCCCTGGTGACTCTCTATTACTCCCTTATCTATCCATATCTCAACTATGGTATTTGTGCTTGGGGCTCTACTACCCAAAATCATTTACGTCCTCTAATTACTCAACACAAAGCTGCTATTAGGATAATATCCAACTCTGGCCCCAGACATCACTCGGTACCCCTACAAATCTCTGAATATGTTAGACATTAAGTCACTGCACATTCTCTCATGTGTATTATACATATATAAAACGCTAAACTGTAATGCCAATCCTGACCTCAAAAGCTTCATAGAAGGTTGTAACAGAACCCATGAGCACCACACCAGAAATAAATGGCTATTGCCTTTTGACGAAAGGCGGTGGAGTTTCTGATGGGGAAGGAAGAGACAATTGCGCATCGCGTCCCGCAAGGCGCGGTGCGGCCAGCCTGGGTGGCATAAAAGGTGCGCGAAGTCAAGTCTCGCTCTCACTCCCTCTCACGTCCCGGTCCACGATTCACGAAGCAATTCCTGGTTTGTTGCGCCTTCTAGGCTTGGTTGAAGGGGCCAGGGTTCGTGATGCGCTTGGCCGTGCGTGTCCGGCCAGGCTCCCTGCGAGCGTCCTGGCGTCTCCCTGGTGGCGACGCCTCGATCCTGGCCGGGTTTTTCCTTTTCTTAGTTGCCTTTGTCCCTAGGGCCCGACTCTAGGGGTCCATGCCATGGTCGGCATCACCCACGTGGCATGGCGCTCCGACGAGCGCTTGCCTTGGGCTGTGTTCGCTTCCTTCCAGTCCTTCTCCCTTCTCGCCCTCGGGCAGGAGACGCCCTTGTGGCGGCGGTGCCCCGGTGGGTAGGCCCACCACTTTCTCGTTAACGGCTGCCTTGCGTCAGCCGGTGCCGTCCGGCATGTTCTTCAGACGTTTGACTGGACGGTGATGCCCTGCTTGTTCGTCCAAGTTGTTTGTACGTCCGGTGTTGCTCGTTTTGTCCGTAACTAGGCGTTTTGTCTGGCTGGCGTAGACCAGCCTGTTCGTCCTAGACGTTTGTCTGGCTGGTGTAGCACAGCCTGTTTGTCCTGTAGTTTGTCTTGCTGGTGTAACCCAGCCTGTTCGTCCTAGACGTTTGTCTGGCTGGTGTAGCCCAGCCTGTTCGCCCCTAACGTTCGTCTGGCTGGTGTAGCCCAGCCTGTACGTCCTAGACGTTTGTCTGGCTGGTGTAGCCCAGCCTGTTTGTCCTGGCGTTTGTCTGGCTGGTGTTGCCCAGCCTGTTGTTCATAGATGTTGTCTGGCTGGTGTAGCCCAGCCTGTTTGTCCTGGCGTTTGTCTGGCTGGTGTTGCCCAGCCTGTTGTTCATAGACGTTGTCTGGCTGGTGCACAGCCTGCTTGTCCTCGTCCCCAGATTGTTCGTCCCAGTTGTTGTCTGGCTGGTGTAGCCCAGCTCGTTCGCCCCAGACGTTTGTCTGGCTGGTGTAGCCCAGCTCGTTCGTCCCAGACGTTTGTCTGGCTGGTGTAGCCCAGCTCGTTCGCCCCAGACGTTTGTCTGGCTGGTGTAGCCCAGCTCGTTCGCCCCAGACGTTTGTCTGGCTGGTGTAGCCCAGCTCGTTCGCCCAGACGTGTGTCTGGCTGGTGTAGTACAGTTCGTTCGTCCCAGACGTTTGTCTGGCTGGTGTAGCCCAGCTCGTTTGCCCCAGACGTTTGTCTGGCGGGTGTCGCCCATTCGTTCGTCCCAGACGTTTGTCTGGCTGGTTTAGCCTAGCTTGTTCGTCCCAGTCGTTTGTCTGGCTGTTGAAGCTAGTTTGTTCGTCCCAGTTGTTTGTCTGGCTGGCGTATCCCACCTTGTTCGCCCCAGTCGTTGTAAGGCTGTTGCAGCCCAGCTGTTCGTCCCAGTTGTTTGCCTGGCTGGTGAAGCCCAGCGTGTTCGTCCCAGTTGTTTGTCCGGTCGGTGTGCTCAGTTCGTTTGTCCCAGACGTTGTCTGGCTGAGGTAGCCTCGCTTGTTGGCCCCGGTCGTTTGTCTGGCTGGTGTAGCCCAGCTTGTTCGTCTCAGCTGTTTGTCTGGCTGGCCCAGCCCTGCTTGTTCGTCACTGACGTTTTTGTCTGGCCGGTGGAGCCCGGCTTGTTCGTCTCAGACGTTTAGTCTGGCCGGTGTAGCCCGTTCTGTACGTACCCAGTCGCCCGGGATGGCCGCTGTTTCACGGCTTGTTCGTACCCAGTCGTCTGGGATGGCCGGTGTATCCCGGCTCGTTCGTACCCAGTCGTTTGGGCTGGCCGGTGTATCCCAGTTCGTTCGTCCCCAGATGTTTGCTGGCCCGGTGCCCCACGTGATGTTCGCCCCAGCAGTTTGGCCTGCCCGGTGTAGACCGGCCCGTTTGTTCCATGACGTCTCGTCCCTCGGTGTAGCCGCCTGTTGTTCCTGCACGTACACGTTCCCTCCTGGTTCCCTGTCCCGTCCTCCTCCAGCGCAGGCGCACGCCGTCGGGCGGGCTATGTCATGTTATTTCTTTTTTTTAAGTTTCTAAATTAATTTATTACTTTGTCCAGCTTTCAGTTATGCCTTGTATTTACTTACTATTCCTCTTGCAGTGTTATGCTGTGTCCATTGCTGTGCGATACTCATCAAATTTTGTTCTCTTTCGAGAATATTATTGCTTTAGGCTAGCATTCTCCCTTGTTTAGTACTGTTTAATAAACTTTCCATCCCTTGAACATTACAGTTTTCGCTACCCAAAACATTCCTTGCATATTACTGTTTTCTTACCATCCTATCCCTTGTTTAATCCCGCTTTAGCTACCAAATCTTCCCCATGATTACCACCGTTTTCTTTTATTTGTTCAGCTTATTGCAAGTACATTATATTACGGTCTTATTCTATTGTTAGAATATAATATTCCCCTCCCGTTCTCACTGTTCTGTTCTACTCCTCCAGGGTAGGCAGCATGCCGTGAGTGGTCTGTCGGCTTGGGTGAGCTACGCCAGGTTATCATTTATTTAAGTTTCTCTAAATTAATTTATTACTTTGTTCAGCTTTCAGTTACGCCTTGTATTTACTTACTATCCTGTTGCAGCGTTATGGCAGTGTCCATTGCCGTGGGATACGCAATTAATTATGTTTTCACTTTTGAGACCATTATTGTTTAATCTAGTCCAACTATTCCTTGAATAAGTACTGTTTAATTAACCAATCTATCCCCGAACATTAGTTTTAATCTATCCAAACTAAACCTTGCAGTTATTACTGTTTAACCTAACATCCTACACCTTGTTAGTCCTGCTTTATTCTACCCAATTTATCCATGACTCACTGATTACTCCTTTATTGGTTCAGCTTTAATACAAGTATATATTATCTTTTATTTGCTCAGCTAAAAATAAGTATATTACAATACGGTCTTAAGCTATTTACTTGTTCAGTTACAGTTTGTCTTGTATCTACTCCGCTACTTATTCTTTGTTTTCTAGCACTGCTTAAGCCCCATGCCTCTCTTGCTGTTTTGGCCTCACTGCGTTATTTATTATTTATTTAAGTTTTCTAAACTTAATTGCTCCATAGTCCAACTTCAGTTATGCCCGGTATTTACTTAATAACACTTTTGCAGTGTTAAATCAGTGCCCATTGCTTACGTTTTCACCTTTCCACAGTGGCGAGAAGCCGGATCATGCAGCAACTGCAACACGGAAGAGGGCTCGGGCGGCGTCGACGCGAGGACAACAGCGCAGTGGTGCAAGGACGCAGCCGGCCTGGGGCCAGGACGAAGCCCGCCTGTTTCGCCTCCCCCTCCTCGGGGGGCTCCTCGGGCGGCTCTGATACGGACGGCGACCACACATCCCAGAGGCCCACTGCCGGCATAGCGGCGGGTGGCACAGCGTCGCAGCCTTCACCCCTGTCGGCCGACGATTGGACGACGCTGCAGGCGCTCATCGCGCAGGCCCGGGGGCCCTCTCACCCCACAAGCCTTCCGGCCATGGGGACCTCCGAGGCCGACCCTGCCGCGGCTGCCACAGCCGCCCTGCCCCCCTCCACCGACCGTCGCCCACGGGCCAGGGCCAGGGGGCATACGTCGAGGCGACGTGCAAGCTCCTCCAGTCCGTCATCCTACGACGAGTCCCCTGAGGAGAGAGCGCCCCACACTTTTTCTAGCCCCTGGCCGGGGCATCTACGGGCGACCACGGGCTCCAGCATCCCACTCTTGGGCGTGCACGTCCCGCAAGCCCTTCAGGAAAAGGTCTGGGCAAACAAGTATGTGGACCTCGGGCAATTGCTTGCCTATGAGCGGGAATCAGGTTCTTTTGAGTCCCACTCCGCGACATCCCCTGACGCAAAGCAGCCTGGTAAGAAGCAGCCGCCCCTGACGCCGGACCAGTGGGCGCATGGCCTTGACATCTACGCCACTATCTACGTCGAGAAGCACCCAGCGGAGGCTCAGGCGCTGTTTACCTATGCGCGTTACGTGAAGACCATGAAGACGACCCTCAAAGGCGACTGGATGTGGTACGATCAGGCCTTCAGATGGGACAGGGAGAGGTCGGGCTGTTCATGGTTGGACTACAGGCTGGACTTGGAATTTCGCTCGGTGCAACGCATCGCCCAGGCCGCTGCTCAGCCGATGAGGCAGGAGGCAGGGCGACAGGCAGCACTTTCTCTCTCCAGCGCCCGGGCAGCTGGGCTACCCCCGGGCTACTGCTTCGCCTACCACTCGAGGGGACCCGGCTGCACTTTCACCTCATGTTCATTCAAGCACTACTGCCCACGCTGCCGAAGGAGGCACCCTGCCTACAACCCATGCCCTCCAGCTCGGCCTCGCGACGAGCCCACTCAGGAAAAGCGCCCACGTCGCCACCCGCAAGTTACGGCTTCGAGGAGCTAGGCTGGGCTCCAACTGGTTACGCCTCTCTCTCTCTCTGGTCTAGGCGGGGCCCTCAGCCGCCTGTAGAAGAGCTTGCAGAACAGTACTATCGCGGTAGGCAGGTGCGAGAGTGACGTTTCCTTCCCAGTCGGTAGCGTAGTTGCTTGGCCACCCTGAGGTTTCCCTCGCGGCCAGCGGGCACTCGCCCTTCGGGGGGGGGGGGGGGGTCCGGCCTGCTGGCCTGCGGGGTGGGGGTGCAGCACCCGTCCCCAAGTGTTCCGCTGTCCGCAGCTACTACTTTGACTTTACAGACATTCTACTAGTAAGCCCTACCTTGTCAGGTAATTCCTTCCTTGGCGGCTCGGCCTCTGGCCTGGGGTTATTTTCTTCTCCAAATACATATCAGGCTTCCCCAGTCACTATGTTTTTCTGCCGCCTGATTATTCTCCAGCTAGGGTTTCCCTTATGTTATGTTGTTCACTTTGGTGTCCTGTTATACTTAGAATTAGATTTGTTACATTCGCCTCACTGCTAATTCTAGACATTAGGACATTAGGTTTCTGCAGAGTTTGTTACTAGGCTATAAGGTTACGTTTTACTACGGGTGTACAATTTAAGATGTTTCGTGTACTTTGCGTTAGCCACGGCTATGTTATACATTTGTTAAGTCCTATTTAAAAGCCTGTTTTACTTCTGCAGAATTATTTATCATGTCAATAAAATTACGCCCCCAAGGCTTGGTGTCTTCCTTCCCCTGATCAGAAAATACAGTTTTGATATTCCTAGAGTACGACTTAATCAAACTAGAAATGCTCTACAAATCAAGGGACCCAGATTGTGGAATGACCTTCCCAACCATGTTAAAGACTGTACCTCTCTCAACCAGTTTAAGATAAAAACGAAGCTATACCTAATAAATTCCCTGTAACCTACCTTACCCCTCTATTGTCAACCAATGTCTGTTTTTTTAATGAGCGCTGTTTGTCGACAGAATTGTATTTGTGCTATTTTTTCAGCTATGTTTTCATTTCTTGTTTTCATCTACTCATTATGCTCAATTAGTATTAAGCTTGTCATTTAAGTTTATCATGCCCGAAACGCTTTGCGTAATAGTGGCTTTAGGCATTGTATGTATATGCACAGAACTCCTAACAAATGCATTTTACTATGCATGTTTACTTAACGGAATGCTCTACCATGTATGTACACCTCAAGTAAATCTTACTATATATATACACACCTTACAAGTACACCTTTTACAAGAACATCTTACAAGTACACCTTACAAGTACAGGTTACAAGAATTTTACAAGTGCACCTTATAAGTATACATTTTACAAGTACACCTTACAAGTGCACTTTACAAGTACACTTTACAAATACACTTTACAAATACACCTTACAAATACACCTTACAAGTACATGGTTAACATGGACCTAAGAAGCACCTTACTGTATACCACCTCTCTTGACTTAACATTTAAATGCAGCTCTCAAATAAAAATAATATATGTTGCCAACACTCTGAATGGATTAGAGAAAAGTGCATTGATCATTATAATACAAGGACAAATACAGTGTCTAATGAATGCAGCAGATAACTCTTTAGTTCTAAAGTAGGTCAAACAAATAGCAAAATCAACACAAATATATATATTTCATGCAAAAGCATGTTGCACTAACAATTACAAGATTCTAAATATATGATCTCTCATCAACAGTAACTACCTGAGAGCAATACAGGAATTTGATCCAGGCCACTTCTTTAAAAGGTCAGATGTAACACAAACAAGGAACAAAAGTTTTATGCTCAACAAACCACAATGTAGGACAGAAAACAGGAGATGCTTTTTCCATCCAAAATGTTATAAACTGGCAGTACTATCTGCTGAAGATGAATATGCCAAAACACTGTAATTACCTAAGTGTAATTACCTAAGTGTAGTTACAGGATGAGAGCTACGCTCGTGGTGTCCCGTCTTCCCAGCACTCTTTGTCACATAATGCTTTGAAACTGTGTGCAATTACAAATGCAGCTCGATAAAATCATTAGGGACAAATGGGGGGAACCTTTGACGAGCTGCTGACTCTGTCCTCATCATAGCCAATAGTGTGTGGCCCTTAGGTTAATTTGGGAAAATTAACTAGTATGCTTGTGTGCCATTATTGGAGACAAAATTTGTTGGGTTTATAAAGGCCTGCCTTGTCAAATGAGAGGCTGTTTGCAGAGTAACCTAACCAGTTACTGGCCAGATTCAATGGGCTTAACCTAACTTGCCGACATCATGTTTAGGGTAGTGAGCCATTTTGTAATGCAGAATAAAATGTGCATCATCCACTGTCCAATGCTGTGACTGTTTTATATATACAGTGGTACCTCCATTTACGAATTTATTCCATTCCCAGAGATGGCTCGTAACTCAAAATGAATTTTCCCATAAGAAATAATGTAAACTGAATTAATCCATTCCACACTCCCAAAAATATTAACTTCAAAATACATTTCATACATAACACACACACATATGTTGTACTATAGTATGTACAAGTTATATCTTACCTTTGTTGATGACTTGGTGTATGGAAGACGGTGAAGAAGGGGGAGGGGAGGGATGGGAGGGGAGGAGAGGTGTTACTGTTTGGAAAGAAAGTCCCCTTCCATTATAACATCAGGCAGTGATGACTTCTCTGGGGAGCTCACTCACTCTTATGTTTTGCCTGCATACCACTAGGACCTGATTATAGCTCAATGTTTGCTTGTCTTACTAAGAATCTGTCTAAAGACACTTGTTTTTCCCTATTTTTTAACACTTGTCTGTAGTGAGACATCATAGTCATTCAACTAGCTAAACACAGATGCCGAAGAAATATAAGAAAACTCACTTTCGCAAGCAGAGTGGTAGACGGTTGGAACAAGTTAGGTGAGAAGGTGGTGGAGGCCAAGACAATCAGTAGTAAGTAATTATCAAAAGAAGGCACCAAACCGGGAAGACTATGTAGCACCATCAAATGCGCAGAATAATCAGAGGGCGCTAAATATCACCAAGGATGCCAATACGAGAACAAAAACGCATAAGGCGAACGATATCAAAAGTATCCGAGTCACCAAGAATTCTATTGAGGGACAGGTGACCGTGAGGGGCGGTCGGAAAGCAAGACACACGCTCGTCCTGGAAGTCAGGACATTCAAGAAGGACATGCACGACCGTAAGAGGGACAATGCAATTAGGACAATAAGGAGCAGGGCGGCGCTCCATCAAGTGACCATGGGTTAAGCGAGTATGGCCAATACGCAACCTCGCCAGAGCTGATTCCCATCGCCGGTTACGGTGGTAGGAGGACGACCACGAGGAAACACAACATTTAAGAGTACGTAGTTTGCTACCAGTAACAGACGACCAAGAAGCCTACCAACAGGTAAGGACGGAGGAATGGATAACCGGGTAAAAGTCGGAATATGGAATACCTTTACGAGAGATGGGACAAGAGCGGACAGCTTCCTTGGCGGCAGCATCCGCACGCTCATTTAAAGACACACACCAATATGGCTGGGAACCCAACAAAACTCAACTGACTTAAATTTATTGTGAACAAGAAACAGCTAATGCTGGATCTCGACAACTACTGGATGAACCAGATTAAAGGACCCGAGAGCCATGAGGGCACTACGAGAGTCAACAACAACTACAAAGGAAGACTGACAACGAAAAAGCAGGAGACGAAGAGCATAGAGAATAGGATAAAGCTCCGCTGTAAAGATGCTAGTCTCCGGAGGTAAGCGACACATATAAGTGCGATCAGGAAAAACAACAGAGTAGCCAACACCACAGACTTAGACCCATCGGTGAAGACAGAAACGGAGCGGGAGTGAGAAGAAAAGTGCTCAAGGAAAAGGTGTTGTAGAACCGTAGGAGGGGTAAAAGCTTTAGTGATACGGATCAAGGATGTACAAACCCGCGGAAGAGGGACTCTTCCGCGGAACATGAACAGGAACCGCAGGAGGGGTAAAAGTTAAAGCACGACAGAGGCGAGAGGAAGGATATTGTAAGGACCGCGCAAGATAGCGAAGACAGTAGCGATCATGGCGGGCCTGGAGAGACAGGAAGCCAGTGTCAACATACAAACTAAGGACGGGAGTCGAACGAAAGGCACCAGAACTGAGGCACAACCCAGTATGGTGCAAAGCATCAAGACGGCAAAGAGTAGAAGGAGAAGCAGACGAGTAAGCAGGGCAACCATAATCGAGCCTAGACAGGACGAGAGAGGAATGTAAAGCAAGGAGAGTGCGCCTATCTGCCCCCCAAGACATATGGAACGAGACCCGAAGGAGGGTAAGGGCCTTAGAGCACTCAACACGGAGGTAAGAGATATGGGAAGACCAAGACAAACGAGTGTCAAGGAATAACCCCAAAAGCTTCGCGGAATCTTTCTACTCAACGGGATGACCATAAAGTGACAAAGAGGGACGAAGAACGACCCGTTTCCGAGTAAAAGTCATGGCACAAGTCTTAGAAGTATAGAACTTGAAGCCATGATCGGTGGCCCACGACGACACTGCATCAATTGCAAGTTGAAGCCGGCGCTGAAGGAGAGGCGAATCATCACCCTGACAGCAAAGGGTAAGATCATCGACATAGAGCGTGGAGAAGACACCTGAAGGAAGAGAGGAAAGAAGACCATTGAGGGCAACCAGAAAAATAGTGCTCAGAACACTACCCTGGGGCACACCTTCGTATTGCTGAAAAGAGGCAGAGAGAGCGGTACCAAGGCGCACCCGAAAGGAACGACGAGAGAGGAAGCTGCGGAGAAAGAGAGGGAGATGACCACGAAGGCCAAAAGAATGAAGTTGAGATAGAATATGATATCGCCAAGTGGTGTCGTAAGCCTTTTCTAGGTCAAAAAGGACAGCAACAACGGAGGTCTTCGCAGCAAAAGCAGTACAAATATAGACCTCCAAGTTCACCAGGACATCTGTCGTGCTGCGGCACTTGTGGAAACCAAATTGAGAAGGGGAGAGGAGGTGATGGTGTTCCAGGAACCACATCAGACGAACGTTAACCATACGTTCAAAGAGTTTGCAGACACAACTTGTGAGGGCAATAGGGCGAGGGCAAGTCCTTAGGGGAAGTACCCAGAGACCCCGGTTTGCGAACAGGGAGGACAACGGCATCGAGCCAGTCCTCAGGGACTGACGACGACTCCCAGATCCGAATATACAGACTCAGTAAATATTGAGACATGCACGGAGGGAGATGGCGAAGCATCTCATAAAGAATACCATCTGAGCCCGCCGCCGTAGAACCACAGAGGGCCAGGGCAGAACAAAGTTCAGAGAGAGAGAGGGGATCATTATAGGGAAGCTGAAGACGAGTGCAGAAATCTAAAGGACGAGACTCAAGGACAGGTTTACGAAGAAGGAAAGATTGGGGAAGATGAAGACCAGAGCTAACAGAAGAAAAGTGGAAACCCAGTTCGGAAGCGACCTGCAACGGGTCCGCCACAAGAGTACCACGGAGGTGAAGGACCGGTGAAAAATCGGGAACGAACTTACCTGCTATCTTGCGGATACGCTTCCAGATCTGTGGCAGAGGAGTTTCGGACGTAATTGTTGAGACATAAGATGCCCAACATTCACGCTTAGCCGTACGGATGGCCCTATGGGCCACCGCACTTGCTTTCTGAAAGAAAAGAAAAGAATCGGCTGTCTGCCGACGGCGGTGCCTCTTCCAGGCTGCATGCTTACAGCGGACAGCCTGAGCACAATCCGCATTCCACCAGGGAACACACTTCCACGGACCCCGAGAGGAAGAGCGAGGAATAGAGCGGAGGGCAGCATTGAAGACAGTGTCATGAAAAAGGAGGAAAGCGCGAGGGAGAGGCAGAAGAGAGAGGTCAGAGAGAGCAGCACTGAGGGTAAATAGGTTCCAGTCCGCCTTAGCAAACTGCCACCTAGGAAAGGAGAGGGAAGGGCGAAAAGAGAAAAAATAAACAAGGATGGGGAAATGGTCACTGCATGGAGGTCATCAAGAACCTGCCACGTGAAATCTAAGTAAAGAGAAGAAGAGCAGAGAGAAAGATCAAGACAGGAAAGGGTGCGAGTCCGAGAGTCCAAGTGAGTGGGCTCACCAGAATTCAGAAGAGACAGGGAAGAAGAGAGGAGAAACGGCTCAAGAAGGTGACCTCAGGTATTCGTCAGAACATCACCCCAAAGAGAATGACGACAATTGAAGTCACCCAGCAGGAGCACAGGCTCCGTCAAGGAGTCCAGGAGGTGTTTCAAATCAGGAAGAGAGAGCGGGACACTCGGGGGGGAGATAAATGGAACAAACTGTGTACCATTTCCCCACAAAGATACGAGCAGCAGAACAATGGAGAGGCGAAGGAAAAATTAAAGGAACAAAGGGAACATCAGCCCGAATCAAGAGAGCAGAAGAATTAGGAGCCCCAGCAACGGCTGGGGGGGGGGGGAGGGGAGAGAACGGAATAGCCATGAAAACGACCAGGAAGAGCACCAAGCATTGGCTCCTGGAAACAGACACAAAGGGGCGAAAACCGCGAAATCAGAAGTTGTAGTTCGAGGAACATGGCGTAATAACCTCGAACGTTCCATTGAAGAATAGACATCGACGAGAAGAGAAAGGACAACAACAGAAAACAAAGAAGAAACAAAGGTGAAAGAGCAACATAGCACGTTAAAGAATATCAGGGTCAGCAAAGTCAGGGTTAGGGGGCATGGGTAAACTGAGCAAAGACGGAGGGAAGGAAGCGGGAGAACAGACCAGAGGTGGGCGGGCGGAGTCCGGAGGAGGAAGAGGAGGAGACAACAGAGGGGAGAAGTCAAGGACAGCAGCAGGAAGAGGGGGAGTAGAAAGAGGGGAGTGCACCTCAGCGAGGGCAGCAACCAAGAGGGAAGCGGGGGCTAAAGAAACCTCCATAGCAGGAACAGGGGGCGCAACCACCGAAATGGGAGGGGAAGGAGCGAAAGAGGCAGAAGTAGGGGCCGAGGAAGAAAGCAAAACCTTCTTACCCGCCGGGGGAGGAGGAAGGAGAGGAGCCAGGCTTACGTTTCTGACGTAAAGAGACAGGTGTCCCAGCAACCACGTACTGGGCAACGGATTCCAGTGTCTCAACAGGAGAAGCTGAACGAGAGCACACACGACGGCCGTTAGGAGAGCGATGGACATCCGCCTGCACCGACAGGCGGCGGGGAGAGTCAATAGATGGAGGGGAAGAATGGGAAGGAGGATCGGAGGGAGACGAGGAAGAAGACACAGGAGACATGACAGACCGGGTAGAAAGAAGGTGAACCTCAGACAGAGGACCAGGAGGGGGATCCTTTGGGACAGAACTCAAAGGAACAGAGGAGGAGGCAGTGGGCGTATCAGGGTCCAAGGCCCGGACACGGTTGTGAGTCTGAGGAAGGTGGGAAGGACGAGGAGAGGAAGAGCGCAACATGTGAGCATAAGAGATATTAGCATTAGGCGGGAGCCGGCGAACCTGGCGCCTCGCCTCAGGAAAAGATAAACGCTCCCGGTGCTTCAGGTTGAGGACGGCTGTCTCAAGCTTGTAATGGACACACGCATGGGAGAAGGTAGGATGGGCCTCACCGCAGTTGAGGCAACGAGCCTGGGGAGAAGTGCACTCCGACTTAGAGTGACCTTCGCCACCACACAAAGGACAGAGAGAGACAGTCCCGGAGCAGCGGAGGGCACCATGCCCAAACCTCCAGCACTTGTTACAGAGCCAAGGAGAAGGAATATACTCCTGGACAGAGCACCTGGCACCAGCAAGAATGACAGAGGATGGAAGGGTCCTACCATCAAAGGTGATTTTCACAACTCGAAGGGGTTGACGGCGACGACCACGAGGGGGACGAGTAAACGAGTCTACCTGGAGGACAGAATGGCCTTGGTCATCAAGGACATGCCGAATGTCATCGTGGCAATCCTGCAGATTCCGAACACCGGTT